>NC_135428.1:1202500-1297500 GCF_051991245.1 Festucalex cinctus
CAAATATCCCTAATATATATGTATAAAATTGTAATATTCGCAATAAATCAATTAAGAAACTGTTTAATGGACCAAATGAATAAAAATAACTACAAAATACGCACAAGTATGAATTTAATGAACCAATAATTGGGGCAAGAAACGGCTCAATATTTTTGATCCTTCTCGACAATGACAAACATGTATGCAGGTGTTGGAGAAGGGAGGTCCGTACCCGCAGGTGCTCCTCCCCCAGTTCGGAGGTTACTGGATCGAGGAGGCTCCTCCTCCTCCCGCCACCCAGGAGGATGAAGAGCGAGGAAGAGGAGGAGGACGGGAGGCCCCGGATGATGCGGACTGCCGATACCGCCTGGAGGAGACCAACGAGGCCGCGCGCGCGTATCGGAAGCACTTCTTGGGCAAGGTAAGCTGACCTGCAGCGTTAAAAGATGGACGATGCTCAAAATAGCGACACGGTTGTAAACATTTTCACATTTCCACAGGAGCATTTAAACTTCTCGTGCCCGTCCAGCAGCGTCGGAAACGTGTTGTTGTCCGTACGGCACGAAGAGGAGCTTCAGCAGGAGCGTCTCCACGTCATCATCAGGTACGCACGCAAATCAATCAACTTGCCTGATTGAACGTCGTTTCGCGGGTGGCAGAAATAAGAGCGACAACAAGAAGGCCGGGCGGAATATAATTGGTCAAATATCCGAGTATTGATTTTATCGTTTGAGGAAATTGCGATTGATCATGACAACACTAAACTGGACGTCACCGTGGGAATGCGTCAGCATTTTTTAACCCCTCCCCAATTTGATTTCAGCATTCCCACGCAATTTTTGGAGAACTTGCACTTAGTCTAGTTGTGGGAATGCTTCAGCATTCCTACATATGTTATTGTGATTTTTATTCTCCACACTTTTTTTTTTTTTTGCCGTATAATAACTCCCACATAATACTTCCGATTTACACTGTTCAAATTTCAACTTGCTTCAAAAATTGACGCCTCCCGTGGTAATATCGTCTGATTACTTACCACACAATTTCTCCAGAAATTGCACTTAGTCTAGTTAGCTGTATTGTGACTACAACTTAGTAACTTTGTTGCTTTTAAAAATACTTCATCTGCAGTATTTTTTATTTTTTTTTGCTTTGCTTTAAATCATCATTTCATTTTTATTACAGCAATATTTTATGGATTTTAGTCCTCATATGAGTAAGGATTCTTGTCCTTATGTTTTGTAGCAGTCAGTGATAGTCGGCCATCTTAAAAAAAAAGTGATTTTTTTTTTTCATCCCTAAAAAGAGTAATAAAACAGCCCCTCCGTCGAGGAGCCAGTTTTCCTTTTCTTAGACGGATTCTCGCGGATCATCCAACGCGTAGCTTGTAAAAGCATCCGTCGATGAAATGTTCGAGCTCCTCCAAGCCGGTCACAGTATCTCGCGAACAGGAACTGCTAGAATTTGCTTTTCCGTCCCACTACTCGCTTCCTCTATCCTTCCTTCCTTCCTCTCTTTAGTTTTTCCTCTGGTCTCTTCAGCTCTCCCTAATCTGTTGGAGGTTTCTAGGGTGGGTGAAAGATTCGGGTTTTGTAACCATGTGGGTGGCAGGTGGTGTCTTGTTGGTGCTGGATTTCACTTTGATCTTTCCTCTGGTCTCCTGCCCTTCTGAATGTCACAACTCTGGCGAGACTCTGAAGTATCCGGTAATGGGATTTTTATTAGGTTTCAGGTTTCATGAGCACAAGTTCAATTGAGAAAAAAAACTTCCGATGTCGGTTTTATAATTTGTCCATGAAAGGGCTCATCAAAAATATTGAGACCTGACCTTTGAACTTGACACTGACTGGAACCTCCAGTCACTGCTCAACATCATCCCAAATGTTTTTGTAAGTAACAAAGTTAGCTAATGAATGAATGACTCCTTACAAAGTATTTTTCGATTGTGCTTTTGCGCATCTTCAGGTCCCGAGTGAAGACGATCTATCAGCGACTGTCAGTGACGGAGCTGCCTGATATACCAAGCGTACAAGAGCTGGCCAAGGTACACGCACACACCAACAGCCAATCGCTCTTGTCATGTTTTTCCTTGTTGGTCACGATTATTGGCAACAAAAAAATACCGATTACCAACTAATCTATCGATTATTTAAAACTATATATAATGCATAAAATGAACCCCTTCCCCAATTCATTTTCAATGGGTGCCACAAACTTTTGCTAACTTCCTGTTAGCTTTTGCTAACTTCCTGTTAGCGCACGGCTAGCAATGTTTTAAAAACGAAGCACGTGTTGTATTTAAACATACAGTGGATGTAATTCTTAACGTTGTGTATTTAAGTTTTACAGTTAACTCCAACTTTGGTGTCATTAAACAACTTAAAGGACGCTTAGTGACAACAGAATAACATACGCTACACACTTGCTAGCTGCTAATGCTATGCAAGCAAAATGGTGCATTCAGGGTACTTTCACAGTGTCGGAAACTTCGGTTGTTTTCGAAAACGTTTTAAGGGGAAAATAAGTTTTGATGAATTTTTTTTCTTGATCCCGCAGCTGCTGTGCGACGACGCAGCCGCTCTCCGTTTCAGTCCTGTCCTCTACCCGAAGGTGAAGCTTGACCGACGCAATTGCTTAGCGATCGGCGGGACTGACGAGTTGATTCTTTTTTCGTGTTGTGCGCGTCTCGCAAGGCGTCTCAGCTGATTGTCAACTACGACGAACACGAGGTCAACAGCACCTTCAAGTTTGGAGTCGTTTTCCAACGCTTTGGACAGGTAAAAAAACAAAAACAGGCAGTACTTCACGTTTTAATAGCGAGAACGCAATAGCTTGTTGCGTGTGTCGGGCAGGTGTCGGAGGAGGAGCTGTTCAGGAACAACGAGGAAACGCCGGCGTTCCAAGAGTTCCTGCAGCTGCTGGGCGACACGGTGGAGCTGCAGGACTTTAAAGGGTTAGTTGAGAACTCATCCTCCAAACCCAAAAACGTGTAAATACGTGTTTTAATACTTTGTCCTTCACTCCCAATAACGTATTTATACGTTATTTTGTATGGTTTTTTTGTTTTTTGTTTTTTTTTAATGCAAGAGCATACAGAAGAATTTGATGCAGCTTCGAGCATGAAGAGGTGGTTAAAGAATTTTTTTTTTGTTAGTTTTAGTGAAAATAACCTTGGTTGCAACAAGCTCTTTTTGTCAGCGTTTTCACCAGGAATGGGAATAATGATGAAACTTAGCTATATTCTAATGCTCATTGCTGCAATTAGATTTGGAATCAGATACAAATATACTTTTTTTTTTTCCTGCTGAAAGAAGATACTCTCATATTTCTTTTAGTGAGTTCTTTCTTTTTTTGTAGCAATAGAACACAATATTCTGTGGGCCTTGCGAAATCAGTCACAATCCAGTGTCCAACTGTTTCGAGCATTCAGTTTGCCGCATTCCCACACAATTTCTGAGGAAATTGCACTTATTATGTATTTATTTTGCAGTCTCGCTGACTATTAGAAGCAGTTTTCAGTCCCCATAATGATAAATAAATATCTTATTACAATGTGCATCAAAACGGTGCATTATTGTTCAAAAAACACTTCAAAAGTCAATTTTGAAAAATGTGTACCCTTTTCAAGTCGATTTTGACAGACCGCTCGTGTCGCAGGTTTCGGGGGGGTCTGGATGTGTCCCACGGCCAGACGGGTTCTCAGTCCGTGTACACGGTCCACAGAGAGCAGGAAGTCATGTTCCACGTCTCCACCAAGCTGCCCTTCACCGAGGGAGACACCCAGCAGGTAGACATCGAACACCCGGCGACACGTTGACCCTAAAACACGGGCAAAAGTCATCATGGGTGGGCGTGTCACATGTTCAGCTTTTTTTTCCTACAAGTTCCAAGTCTGTGTTTGATCCGCCTGCAGCTCCAGAGGAAGCGTCACATCGGGAACGACATCGTCGCCGTGGTGTTCCAGGAGGAGGCCACGCCCTTCGTGCCGGACATGATCGCCTCCAACTTTTTGCACGCCTTCGTCCTCGTGCAGGCCGAGGACGCGTGCTCGCACAACACCAGCTACAAGGTACTGGCCGAGCGAGTTCGCGACGCGTCGCGGGTGCTCAAGCTATGTCATCTAATTGAATGTATAAATAAATAATAATAATTTCATAAATATGTAATAATAAATAATGTCAATGTAATAATAAATAATAATAATTTGTCCTAAATAAAAAAAAGAATGTACGTATGTATGTATGTAATAAAAAAAATCAATAAATAAAAAAAATTAAAAAATAAAAAATAAAAGTTAAGACAATAAAACAAAAAATACGATAGAAAAATAAATCAAAATAAAATAAATAAATAAATAAATAAATAAATAAATAAATAATAGAATGTATGTAATAAATAAAAAAATACTGTACGTATAGTATGGTGAGTAATAAAAAAAATAAATAAAATAAAAATTCAAATGAAATAAAATAAAAAAAATAAAGTAAAAAATACTATCAAAAAATAAATAAAAATGAATAAATAAAATAAATGAATGTATGTAATAAATAAATAAACATAATGTACATATGTATGCATGTAATAAAAAACTATAAATAAAGTCAAAATATATTTTTTTAAATAAAAAAAATCAAATAAAAAAGTACAATAAAAAAAACGAAATTAATAAATAAATAATTGAAAGTATGTAATAAATAAAAAAGCATGTATGTATGTATGAATGTAATAAAAAATAAATAAATACAATAAAAATACACATATTTAAAAATAAACTAAAAAAAATTAATTAATTCATGTATGTAATAAATAAAAAATAATGTATTTATGTATGTATGTATGTAATAAAAAATAAAAAATATAACATGGAAATAAAGATAATTAAAAGAAATAAAAACTAAAATAAAAATAAAGATAATAAAAACTAACTAACTAACTAAATAAACAAATAGATAATTGAATGCATGTGATTGGCAGGTGTCTGTGACAGCGCGAGAGGATGTGCCGCCATTTGGCCCGCCTCTCCCAAATCCAGCTGTTTTCAAGAAGGTGAGAAAATCTCGCTTTTGGTCGTTTTGAAATCAATTCAAAATGGTCCCGATTCCGAAACCTTGCATGTTGTCAAGTCATCTTGGATACGATCCAGCCCACCCGCGCACCCAATGAGGACAATCCGATATCAAAAATGTGTGTTTGGATCATGTGAAGTGCTAACAGACTGTCTGTCATTCAAGGGCCCAGAGTTTCGGGAGTTTCTCCTCACGAAGCTCATCAACGCCGAGCTGGCCTGTTACAAGAGCGTCCGCTTCGCCCGACTGGAGGTCATTCTGCCTTGGCCGGACCACAGAATGAACAATTAAAGGCGTTTCTTGACTCTGTGGTGTTCCGCAGGGCTCCGTTCCAGAGCCTCACCTTCATGACGTGTATTTTGCTGTTTTTTGTTTGGTTAAGGAGCGGACCAGGGCGGCCCTGTTGGACACCCTCCACGACGAGCTCCAGAGACGCTCGCACAGAATGCTGGGATTGACGTCGACTCTCGATGAGGAGGCGCGGGCTGAAAATGGACACGCCCATGGAGGCCTACTGGAATCCATCAAGGTCACTCAAAATGCTGGATTGGTGACCCCTGTCATCTTTTAACAATACAGTACATTTGGAGCGTGGCATTTGCTAAAATAGTTATGGAGGAACAAAACGGCCAACATTTAAAATAAAAAAAATGAGATTCAAAAATCTAAATAAATATAAAAATAAAGTAAACACACTTTTTATATCTATTTTATGAATAATGTGTTTTTTTACTGCATAAATAAATAAATACAAAAATGTAAAAATAAGATTTAAAAAATAAATATAAAAATAAAGTAAACACACTTTTTTATGTTTATTTTATGAATAATGTGTTTTTTTTACTGCATAAATAAATAAATAAATAAATACAAAAATGTAAAAATAAGATTTAAAAAATAAATATAAAAATAAAGTAAACACACTTTTTATATCTATTTTATGAATAATGTGTTTTTTTTACTGCATAAATAAATAAATACAAAAATGTAAAAATAAGATTTAAAAAATAAATATAAAAATACAGTAAACACACTTTTTTATGTTTATTTTATGAATGAAATTGTGTGTTTACTGCATAAATAAATAAATAAATAAAATTAAAAATACATAAAAGTTAAAATAAATACAAAAATAGAAAAATGAGATTCAAAAAATATAAAATGAAGTAAACACACATTTTTATATTTATTTCATGAATAAAATGTGTGTTTACTGCATAAATAAATAAATACAAAAATTAAAAATGAGATTAAAACTGAATATAAAGTAAATGTGCGTTTATTTTTATATTTGTTTTTATTTATTGAATCCTGTTTTTTAATTTTTGTATTTCTTTTTTATTTTATGTATTTGTTTATGCATATATATATGTAGTTGTTTTTATTTGTATTTCTATTTAATTGTTAATATATTTGTTTTAATATGTCTTTATTTTCACTTTTTTTCATTTATCTATTTATTTTTAATTTGGGCAGTTTTGCTCCCCCATAATCGTATCTTCTGCAGTCTCTGGCTTTTATTGAAGCTCGGATCATATTTTCATTTGACAAAAATCTTGCAGCATATGATGAAAATGTCAAAGGTCATTGAGCGTGTGAGATCTTCCGAAAGGTGACGCGTCTTTCACGTCCGTCCGTCCGTCCGTTTCAGAGGGCCATGCGAGGGCGCAGCGTCTCCATGGAGACGATGTCAAGGGGTGTCGGGGGGATGCCCACCAGCTTGAGCGGCGGCGGCTTGGCGCATATCAGCGCTGAGGTGAGCAAAAGCGTCCGATCTCCTGCGGCGCTTTCTCGATTTTTGATGCTTGAATAATAATTCAGATTTGCGTTTGTTGCAATTTATTCCAGCAGTGCAACGTGAAATCTCCAGTCAAACGACGATCTGGTCTGTTCCCTCGATTGTTGAGCATCGACAGCCAAACGGACAAGCACAGCCAGAGGAGGTAACCGCCCACTTTCGAAGCATTTTCATAAATAAGCCTGCAAAAAAAATAATAAATGTCGGCTATACTTTGCTTGGATCAGTTTCCTCGGTGACCAGAGGAGCTTCGATGGTTGCCAGCCGATGTTGGAGGTCAAGTCGGAGCTGCCGTCCAATCCCAGCTCTCCGGAGGCGGGGCAACGAGACAGGTGTGTGCGTGTGGGCTTTCCCAATACCAATTTCCAGCATTTTTTTTCATCAAGTGCTTTTTCTTTTTTTTCTTTTTTTTGTCAAAACATCCAAAGCATCAAGAATTAAATGAGCTCGTTTGTGGATCCAAATTAGTGTTCATTTTAGCCGCCATTTTTTTTGTAATTGAGTCTTAGTTTTAGTCCAATTTCCAATCACGCTTGTTAGTTTTTATTTTAATCATAGTTATTCGACCTCATCCCGTTTTTATTGATTCCATTTTTAGTTGACTATAAATTGAGCGTTTTAGTCCAAGAAAACATCATTTTATTCATCTAGATTTAGTCAACAAAAACTGTCTACAATTTTAGTGAAGTTTTAGTCAATCTTTTTTTTTTTTGGCAGTAGATTATGTTGAAAATTTTGGATCTAATATTATTTCATATTAAATTTTCAATAATTTTTTGGATGAAAAGCTACACACAATTAAAGTATATCAACAAGTGGCTATTGTGGCCACATATAAATAATTATGCATTATTTGCATTGTCCAGTAACCAGGAGGTCATCGTTTCATAATTTATCTCTCAATTTACTTCATAAAGCATTCCACATGTATTCAAATCTTAGCATTTAGCTATTAGCATTCTCGCGCAATTTCTCCACAAATTGCACTTAGTCTAGTTCGTCTCGTTTTTGTTCCTGAACTAAAACTAAATTGTCCATAAATTTTACTCCAGTTTTTATGAAGTGAAGTACATTTATTCATTCGTCGACAAAAATACATACCGATTTTATCCCAATTATTGTTTATTAATGAAGGTTTTAGTCTCGTCTAATCTAGTTTTAGTCCGGTGAAAAATTACGCATTGACAAAATGATTTTTGTTTAGTTTTCATTGACGAAATGAACACTAATCCAAATCCAATTGACCGACTCGGGCTCCGTCCGAAGCAAGCAACAAACAAACAACAAACATTTTCATTTACGGAAGCAGCACTTCAATCACAACAAAGCGGTTTCCCTGCATAATTTGCCAGCCATCTGATTATTTTCACTGATTTTGTTTTGTTTTGTTCTCCTTAATTGACAGAATTTGCCTGAAGAAGGATAGCAGTAAAATTTCCAGATCCACTTCGAGCACGTGCACCTTCAGCCTCCCCGCGGACGACACTCACCTGGTCAGACAAACACAGTTAACCAAAAAAAAAAAAGGGAACATTTTTCCCTCCGAAGCAAAAACAATTTGGATGTTCTGCTCTGTCTTCTGCAGCTTGTTCATTCTGTGACAGGAGAAGGTCAAAGTTCAAGTCCGCTCAGCGTCTGTCGCAGCCCCACAGGTGGACAGCTTGACAAAACCGGCACCGTGTTCCTTTCGTTTCATCTCTTACGACAATTTGATATTTACGTGTGAAATGACCGTTCTCATTTTTCGTCACCTTTCAGAGATGAAAAACAAAAACTCGCCGCGATCCAACCTCAAGTTTCGTTTTGACAAGCTGAGCCACTCCGCCGCGGTAAGTCGCACTTTTTTTGTGGCTGGCTTGTGTTGTTGTTGTTTTTTTCGTTGACGTTAGCACCTCTTTGTCTGCTTTGCTAGCAGGGACACTAGACTGGAAGGACCAAAGAAAAGGTACATGTGCAATTGAAACGTTAGCCCATCTTTTACCTCTTAAAACGAATTCCGACATGTTTTCTTTTTTTCTTTTTGATGAATTATGTTGAACCAGGAAAGCGGGTTCATCTGCCAGAATGGCAGCCGGCGCCGAAACTTTTGTTACGTGGCTTCGGTCACTCCCAGGCGGTCTCGCCATCACTTGTGATTACGATCGCTTCATTCGCACGTTGCGATTCAGCCCCCATGAAGAGAACGACGACGTCACAGCGCCTCCACTGGCTTGGAGGCGAATAACTGCTTCCCCAAGGGGAGCGAGAGCTCACGCAAGGAAACACCATCTGGAGAATTTGACGCCAAGATGAGCTAATTCCATCATTCTGCTCTTTTCTTTTCTTTTTCCTGTTCCATTTTCAAATGTATTGTAAAACAATGGCCCAAATACTGCAGTTATCAGCACCTTATGATCCAATTCTGATCAGTTGAAGTGAAAAGTTTGTTGTAACGCAAAGTCAATTGCGTGATCAGGGATAGAAACGAATGAGGGTGTAACACTGAAAAATGTATTTTTTTTGTGTGGAATATAATCGACTCATAAATGACATGCAGCACTTTCCCACTGAAGCATTCCCACACAATTTCTGGAGAAATTGCACTCAGTCTAGTTGTGGGAATGCTGAAGCATTCCCACATATGTTATTATCATTTTTATTCTCCACACTTTTTTTTTTTTTTTTTGCCACATAACAACTCCCACATAATACTTCCAATTAGCAATGTTCAAATTTCAACTAGAGTAAAAAAAAATCACGCCTCCCGGAGTATATATTGTCTGATTCCACATTACTTACAATATTTGCACAATTTACTTCATAAAGCCTTCCACATGCATTCACATCTTAGCATTCAGCTGTCAGCATTCCCACGCAATTTCTCCAGAAATTGCACTTAGTCTTAGTTCATAAAGGAAATGTCATTCCTGGAGCAAGACATTTTTACAGCTACCCTGCGTTGCAGTATATGATTTGAAATCATCTTGTTTGACACTTTGTGCAAAAAAATAAAACTACAAGTTGGGCTGCCATTTCAAGCAAAAAAAAAAAAAAAGGTTCATAGAAAATGCTGGTGCACTACAAAAAAGTGCTTCTTCCCCAAGCAGGTGTTTAAACCAGGGGTCCTCAAACTTAACATAATTGTCCTAAACAAAGGTAGGTATAGGTAATTAATTGATCCTCAAAAGTCAATACGACATAAACGCTAATTTATTCCAAAATATTTTACGGGTTACCCCAGTTTGAAAACCACTGGTCTAAACGTCAACAATGTACAAAACGTCTTTTGCACTGAAAGCACAACGTGTCCCTCATGTCTGCTGATGTTCCTGCATCCTCCCACATGCATTTGGAGAGGACGATCAAATGTAGCATGTTTGTTTCCGTCCCGCGTCCTTTCATCCGGATTGAGATTGTTATCGTTTGTGTGTTTCTTTTCATAAAAAATGTTGATTTCCATCAATCCTAAATGCACTGTACAGGAGTAAAATGTAAAAAAAAATAGACAACAAAAGTCATTAAAGTTACATTAAAAATCAGTTTTTGTTGTGACGTTCAATGGCAATTCATGCAATAGGATGTTAATTGTAAGATTGTGACGTTAGGTCATTTGGCTCAAACTGGTATCCCCATGCATGAATCAGTACCCAAGAAGAAACGATCGTGTGGCAAAAAAAAAGTTGGTGAACCCTGATTTAGAACAATTCAAAATCAACAGTTACTGCATCTAATTACCCTACCATGTTAAAGAAGGTCGCTCTGTGATTGTTCCGGTTATTTTTTTATTTTAATTTTATTATTTTTTTTTACACACAATAATTTGTCAGCGGGAGCGGTACAAGATTGTATTTATTTATTTATTTATTTATTTATTTATTTATTTATTATGGGGAGGAGCATCTTGCGAGAAGCAATGTTCGGAGTCCCTTGGAAGAAAAAATACATAAATAACGATACCAGTTGGTGGCGGTAAAGCACCAATACATTGTTTTTAAACCGCCATGAGACAACAAATAGATGTAGAAGAAGACCAACCAGCCAATCGCAGCAGCAGCGGGAGGCTGGCCGTCGTTCACGTTCGCTTGTTCGCAGCAAGTGTCATGGCGGCGGCGCGCAGCTTGCGGGCGTCGGTGAAATCGGACAGCGGCTCCGACCGCTCCGACTCGGAGTCGGACTCCGAGTCCGACAAAGGTGGCCGCGAGGCCGAACCCATGGAGGTGGAGGAGGGCGAGCTGGAGGATGCCGAAGACGTCTCGGTCAACCGTTCCCTGAAGGAGCTTCTACCGGTCGGTTGTCCTCCGAGTTTGGGCCTCGCCAGACGCGGCGCTGGCGTCTTTTGCGTCCCGGGGAACTGCGAGGGTCTCGTCCGGCGACTCGTTCTCGACACAGGAGAACACTCGCTGGTTGTTGTAAACATCATTTTATTGTATAATTTTTTATTTTATTTCTTAGGGGGTCACGTTGAGACGTGGCTGGTAGAATCAAGTCACGCGTTTTGTCACTTGTTGCTCGTTAGCGTCCATCCTGCGGCGTTGCCTCCAAACGCGAATCGAAAAAAAAAATGCACTTTCAACATTCGCCGCATGTTCAAGAGCTAATTTCTCATATTTTTCCTGACACCGTTACACAATTTCGTTGTGTTGTCCAACGGACGCTCATTCGGCTTATTCATAGTCAGTATTTTGTGTTATTGTTTACATGTTTGTACGGCTTTGTCAAGGTAATTGCTTTCCTTTAATTGCTTGTGACTGAGAATTTAATCGTTTGGTGTGTTCATGTAAGGGTTTCAGATAAACATTTTCATTTGTACTGACTGAGTTGAGTGTTTTTTTATTTTTTTTATTTTTTATGCGATGTACTGTCCACACGAGGATGAGTCCGGATTTTTGTGACGTTTTGTTCACTTGAACTTACTTGGTGGACAAGGGGTTAAATTTTACATTTTTGATTATGGCTGGTACATTTTTTATTCATTGGATTATAGGGATGTAACCATAACGGCAATATCGTGATATCCTCCTGACTACCAGCAATTCAAATTTGTCCACTGTAGTGGACCTTTTTAAACCTGAGTATCTCCCACCCAGTGCATACGATTGAACTAACTCCTTTTGTGCTCTATAGAGGACATTCAGAGCTTTCCAATGATAGCACATGTGTAGGAGTGGGGCTTTGCTACCTTTGTTTGCGTCATAAAAGAAAATGGCTTCCCTCAGTACAAGCACTTTTAGGGAAGAGGAAAAGTAAGTGGACTTATTGAACAAATTGAGGCTTTAAATGTTGTTAGCATGTTTTCTATAAGACTCTTAAGAACACATTAAAGTATTGTTTGAATTATCTTAACTGTATTTGAGCCTAGCATTTAAGTTTGAAAAAATGTCCTCTGTACTCTGTAGTGGACACATCATAGCTTAAAAATAAACCCTTTTTTTTTTATTTTTATAAATACATTCTTTTGCAGTATTCCAGTTACTTCACAAAGATTGGGGAATATCAAAATAAACATGATTGGGCGGTTTAATTTTCACGAGGCATGTTTTGGCCCTTCTATGTTTAAAATCCATGATAACGGTCAGATGATATGTGTAATATACTTGTGAACAGAGTTAATATGTGGAGGAACTCAATTTATTGTATTTATTTATATAATTTCTTATTTAATTTAATTATTAGTTAATTATATTAATAGTAAAAAACAATTATCAATTAATTGTAATGCTTGTATTAGTGCCTCAGTTATTTATATATATTTTTTATATATATAATATTTCTATTTTTATATTTTTCATTGCTGTAATGTAACAAAACACAATAGTGTGTACGTGTTGTATGAGGTCATTTTTTTATTTTTTACAATATTGTAACCTCCTTTTGTATCACCAACCTTCCCACAATATTGTGATAATTATCGTATCGTGACCTTCATATCGTAATAATATATAGGTTGTTAATATATTGGTCATTTTTTCCGCTCGCAGGATACGAGCAGGCGCTACGAGAATAAAGCCGGAGCCTTCATCACCGGGATTGACGTCAATTCAAAGGTTAAAAAAAAAAAAAAAAAAGTCAAAATGCTCCACATGCATTCTTCTGCGGTTCAACGTCGACTGATGAGTCGATTGCGCTTCCGCCAGGAGGCCATCGAGAGGAAAGAGAAGCGAGCGAGGCGCTTTCACTTCCACGGGGAGGCGAGCGCCACTCAGCGCAACATCTTCCTGGATAAAGATGCCGTGAGAAAAGGTGAGACCAGAATGAAAGGGAAACCGTAGCGGTTGTCCTGAATATTTTGTCTGACCGTCCGTGTCTTCAAGCCATCCCCAAAGTGCGACTGGAGGCCGTCCACGTCATGGGTGTCGACGACATGAGCACACAGGACGTTTTCGGGTACTTTAAGGAATATCCGCCCGCGCACATCGAGTGGATCGACGACACTTCCTGTGAGCACGCTCCTCGTTACCACAAATGTTTTCCTACAGTGCATATTTACCCCTTTTAGATTCGTTTCCAGATTTGTTAAAGGAACAGTGTGTATAATTTAGCACCATCTAGTGGTGGACTGATTATAAAAACCCACTGTTAATTTCAGTAATATAAAAAAAAAAAAGTCCTCCCGTTATTCCCCAGGCAATGTGGTTTGGCTGGATGACAACACGGCCATCCGAGCGTTCATCAACACCAGCCGCATGGCCGAGCGGCACGCCGCCGCCGCCGCCGTCACAGATGAGGAGCGCGCCGCCCAGCCGCCGGGCAAGCCCAGCAAAAGTCAGTCAAGCGGCAAACCATTTGTTGACAAGATCAGAGAGCAAAATGTGTTGAAGGGACGTTTGATCGCAGGTCGTCTGAGTCAAGGGTCGGACGACGACGACGACGACGACGACGATGAAGTTGAAGAGGCGGACGAAGATGTGAAGAAGGGCGGCGAGGAGAGCACGAAAGACAGCGAGGGCGAAGACGAGCGCACGGTAACAGACGCTTAAGACGCTTTTCACACGTGAAAAATTGTTCCCGGGAATATTTGTGTTGATTTTTATTTTTTTTCTTGTCCGTCAGGGCGACGACCTGTCACGGGCCGAGAGAGAATCTCTGCTGAGGAACGAGCCGCGTTCCGCCATCAAACCCTTCAAAGGGAACAAGATCCTTCTTCGTTTTGCCACCGAAGGTCTGTTGCATCTGCACGTGAGCGAGCGTCCGACGCGTAATCGAGGATTTTATTTTTTTTTAATGTTGGATTTCAGACGACAAGAAGGAACTGGGGGCCGCCCGGCGAAGTCGCTACTACATGAAGTACGGGAACCCCAACTACGGAGGCATGAAGGGGATACTCAGCAACTCCTGGTGGGGTAAAACTGTCCACTTCCCAAAACTGTCGAATATTAACTTTATATTAATATTGTAAATATCATATTTCAAACCCAGCTTCTAACATTCGCCCTAAAAAAATAGAATATTTTTGAAAAAGTAGGGCTTGGTTTTCGTGCTGTCACTATCAAATATTTTTAGAATCCATCTATCAATGATTCAATTGATTAATTGACTAATCGGTTTCATTGTAGTATTGCATTAAAATGTATTGTAAAATAATTTTTTCCCTCCTGATTACGGTTTATTAACCAGTGATTGGTGTTTATTACATACATTGTATTTGCACAAATCACTGAACAATTACTGTTGCTATGCTGAAATTGCAGGATTTAGAAAAATTAAATTAAAATAGTTGTCCATTAAATTGATTACTTGATTATTCATTATTATGATTATCATAATTTTGTGTTGATTATTGTTATTTTTTATTTCTTGATCAGGGTTTCACTTCTTTCTGTACCCTTTCATGTATTTTTATTTTTTTTAAAGAATGAATATTGAAATGAAATTGAATCGATTTAATTTTGACAGCTCTACTTTGTTTAAAAAAAAATGATACTGTAAATCAATATCAAATGGATTTTCGTATTCATAGTAGGGCCCACATGGCGAGACACAACCAATCGGATCGATTTGCTGTCTATATAAGCCTGTCTGAGAAGGGTGTGTTTTTGTCGGATTATTACCTCTGTTCCTCTGTGCAACTCCACCGCCCAAGTTAGCTTTGCGTCTCGTGATTTTCGATACATTCCTGTTGTTTCTCGTTTAGTCCATTTTGTTGTACGCCTCAATAAAGAGTTAAAATCTTCTTTGTGTCCTCCCATAAATTCACGCTGCTTGTCTCGTGTGCGTGTGTGTGGTTTTCCTCAGGAAGAGGAGATTCCACAACCGACGGATCCAACGAGACGTCATCAAGAGCAAGAAGCCTCTCATCGGCGACAGCATGGGACACACGCCACCGTACACGCACCGACACTCCGGTACAAAAAAAACGAACAAACGAAACAGTCGCACAACAAAACAGGAAAGTTTCAGGTCAGGACGACTGCTAAAACTTTCTACCAAACGCAGCCGACCTGGTCAACCTCCCCGAGGAGCCCATCAAGGAGGAGGAGGAGGAAGACGAGGAGGAGGACGACTACGCCGACGAGGACATGGACTCGGACGAGCGGGTGGTGGAGTTCAAAGAGAAAGGAGGCGACAAGTCCTCGCGGCCGTCATCGGCGGCGGCGGAGACCCGCCGCAGGCCGGCGCGCTCGCCGTCGCCGTGGTCCGAATCGGACGAGATGGATTACGATCTGGAGCTGAAGATGATCTCCACGCCGTCGCCCAAGAAGAGCAAGAAGATGACCATGTACGCCGACGAGCTGGAGGGACAGCTCAGGAGCATCAGGTCGGGACGTCGGCGCGTTTCCCATCGGGCAGTATTTGACGCGGTTCGCTTGAGAAAGTAATCCGATGACTTCTTTAGAAGCAACGTATTGACAGATGACGGGCTTTTAAAGTAAGTTGGTCTAAAAGTTATTTGCAGCAGCTGCGCAAGACACAATCGTACAATAAGGATACACCGATTATCGGCCAGGCCGATTATTGGTGCCGATATTTGGCATTTTGACAAATATCGGCATCGGCCTTTTTTTATGAATGTGAACAGAGAACTTTTCATTTACATATTTATTTACATTTCCACTTTATAAAATGATGCTGACACTGGGAACTCCCGGCACTTTATTTATAAAAATAAAAATAAATAAATAATAAATAAAATTGGATTATGTTGAAATTTGGGGAAATTTTATTTACAGTAGAAAACAATAATTGTTAAATGTATTTTTTTTGACATTTTTATTATATTTATTAATTATATTTTTATATGTTTAAAATTAAAAGATTTATTTTTTTGACGCAAATATTTTCTTTTACTGCAGATGAATATCGGCTTGTAATATCAGTTATTGGCCTGGGGCTACTTGATTATTGAAAAAAGATCACGATTAATTCAGTAATAATTGAAATCATGATTAATCAAACAATTTTATATTTTTGGGTATAAAACAAGACAATGATTAAACAAGTAAATAACACTAAATTATTTATTATTATTATTAATTATTATTATTATTATTATTATTATTTACGTTTCAAATAAAATTCTTTAATTATGAAAGTTCCTTTTGGACCAAACAACATTTATAAAATATTTTTTTATGATGAAAAAAAAAAAAAAAGGGGGTACAAATGCATAAATTCAAGTATGGTTTCCTTGTATAAACAAATATTGTCCATTGCAGTTATATTGCAGTTATAAAATTCAATAATTTCAATTAATCCTTTTTTTTTTATGATTATGGCAATTTTGTAATCGTGGAGTGTAATAATTGAAATTGTAATTGAAATTTGATTAATTGCACAGCCCGAATTGGCCTCATTGATTACTAATAATTAGTATATAATAAAAATAATAATAATAATAATTATTATTTATTTTTATTTATTTATTTATTTTCTTTTTCTGGGTATCAGCCTCTGCTACTGACCGGTTGAAAAGCCAAAGTGTTGGACAAAAAAAAAAAAAAAAAAAGCACTTGCGGTGATCCAAGTTGCAATAATGTTGTTGTCCATGTCGGCCTGTGCTGATCTCGTGTGTCTGTGTGTGTGGTCCCGCTCAGAAACCGTGTGGGGCAGTCGGCGTCACAAAGCCGCCGGGCCAAGTCGCCGTCCCCCGGCAAGGTGACGGACGTGCGGCAGCTGCTGGAGGAGAAGAGGCACGGCCTGTCTCAGCACAGACGGCAACCCCCGCTGGTCAACAGCGGGAAGACGGGTCAGTCGCCGACCCGCAAAAAAAAAAAAAAAATCAAAAAACTGCCCTTCAAGATGGCGGCTCAGCTTTCTTTTTTTTTTTTTTTACTCTTGTTTCTAGATGTCCGACAGCGGCTCGGGAAGAGGCGCTACTCGCCCGAAAGGGGGCGCTCTCACTCTCCCGCCTCCCCGAGAGACACGCCTCCCCCCGCCAGAGAGCCAATCAGTGACGTGCACCGCCGACTGGGCGTCGTCAGCCGGGACGGGGGCGGCTCGTCCAAGTCATCCAAAGACAGGAAGACAAGTGAGTCGCCAGGGTTTATTATTATACATTTGGAATTTTTCATTTTAGTTTTGATTGAAAATTACCATAATTTACACCCAACTGCAAATTGTCCATCCGTTTGCATTTTAACTCATTCAGTCCCAAAAATGTCTAAATACGTTTATTTCAATACTTTGTCAAGCACTCCCAAAAAATGTATTTACGTTTTTGTTTTTGTTTTTTTGTTTTTTTAATGTTTTTCTATGTTAGAGCATACATAAGGTTTGACGCAGCTTCTGACCTGAAGAAGTCACTTAAAGCAATGGTAGTTATTAGAAAAAAACAGCTAGCAGGTGGCAGCAGAGTATAAGAGATGAGCCAGGGCCATGTTGCAACAAGCTCTTTTTGTCAGTGTTTTCACCAGCAATGTGAATAATGATGAAACTTATTCTAATGCTAATTGCTGCAAAACGGAAACAGAGACATATTTACTTTTTTTTTTTCTGGATGAAAGAAGAGACTCTAAACTTTCTTTTGGTAGGTTTTATAGCCATAGAACACAATATTTTGTGGGCCTTGCAAAATCAGTCCAAATCCAGTAAGACAGCCAGGAGCGAAGGGGGTTGCTTCAGTCAAAATGGCTGCCAGTTAATGAAGGAAGCATGATATCGTCTTGTGTGGTCTTCAGTTTTGATTGACAATTTTGGGCGTAAATCTTCAAGAAACCTGATTTTTGAGTTGCGACGGCTCTTGCGCGCAGGCAGCCTCTGGAGCCGACTGGGCGGCAAAGAGGAAAAGGCGGCGAGTCGCCAGCGGGGTCCTCGCAGCGGCGGCAGCGGGTCGTCGGGACGGTCGTCGTCGTCGCGACGCGGCAGGAGACAGCGGCGAGCTAAGCGAGCGGAAGAAGAAGAGGAGAAGGAAAGGGAGTCTGAGGAAGGCGTCGGCGAGCAAGAAGACGATTCGACGGTGCAGAAGGCGTGGGGCGCCATCATCAAGCAGAAGCAGCGTCTCAGCCACAAGAAGATGAAGAAGAGCCGGCTGGACAACCTGCCGTCGCTGCAGATCGAGATCAGCCGCGACAGCAGCGACGACTCGGACGCTTGACGCCGATGAGTGACGTTCAGTGACATTCAAACGTTGTTGATATCTTCAATTCGCTTTTCTTTGTGAAGATTTCTGCCCGGGCAACATGGAGCGAGCCAATGCTGTTTTTTTTTCTGGACCATTCCCACACCAAGTTAATCAGCAAAGACTTTTTGATATAAGATAATCCATTTCGTGTCATGTGAAGCTTCTCAAATGGGACCTAATGTTTTATTTTATAACCATTAAATTGCCATTTGTGTGTGGAACAGCAACAAGGCCAGTTAGTCGAGAAGAACTGTTACAAAAAAAGTCCAAAACGATAAAATCACAATACTCATTTTGTGTAATGATGACGTTCTCCACCTCTGAGCTAGAAATTAGAGTTTTATGTACACATTCTTATGCTTATTGTCTTCTCCATGTCATTTTTTTTTATTTTTAAATATGCAAATTGTCCTGGACAACAAATTGGCATCACAATATGTCAATATCAGCTTTTGTTTTTTCATTTATGGAAATTGCAGTTGTAATAGATGAACCGTTTGACTTATTTGCGAGGCTCGGAATTCAAACAGGATTTACGTAACTTGCTAAAAGACTGTGACGTGAAAGTGCAGACAGCAATAAGATGGATTGACTTGATTTAACTTGAATGGATCAATAACAAACAGTTCTGCTTCAACCTGAAATAAAATGTGCTTTTTTGTTGTTTTTTTCCCCCCACTGACTCATTTGTGTTTGTGGTTAAAATCAGAGGCTCGCTTCAATTTGAACTCATTCAAATTATAACTTAAGTATGTTGTTTTATGTCATGAGAGGCAGCCATAATCTTTGTAGGTTTATTTATTTATTTTTATTTTTTTAACGCTTGTTCTGGTCACAATTAGATAAAGGGTATCTACTTTTGTCAGTAGGTGGCAGTGTATTAACGAAAATGCCATTTCGAAAACACCGGAAGCAAGTACAGTACTGTACAGCTTTTATTGTATTTTATTTTTTTATCAAAACAATGTAGTCTTCACAATACATTACAAAACACATGTTGCCTTCACAATGAATACGGAGAAAAAAAAATATTCCGACTTATTTTCGATCAACAAGCTGAAAGTGAAACATTTGTGCTCTTTCCCCTTTTCATTTCGTAAAATATTTCACTTCCCATGTGGCGTCGACGCTCGTTACGTAAGCGTTCAACACTTCTCGCCACTCTTAATTGGTCAGTCCTCGTGTCTGTGACTGAGGAAGAGCCAATGACGATCAAACAATCGCTTCCGTTTAAATGAAACCAGCCAATAGCGACACGCTGACACGCTTCCATGTTGGTGACGTATAAAGGCCTTTGGCTCAACCAACGCCATTTTCTCGTCGGCGTTGTCAGCGGGGTTTGAAGAAGAGGGCCCGTCTTGCGCCGCTCGAAAACCTCCCCACAAAAAGAGTCCAAAAAGAGATTACGCGAGGAAAGCCGGCTCGCCACATGAGTTAATGGACTGCCTGCTGCCCAATGCGTACCCCCGCGACAAAGTCGGTGTAGCTTTGCCCCGCTCGAAGATGGACGACGGCGCGGCGAGAGAGGACGCGTGCCGAGAGTATCAGTCGTCGCTGGAAGACCTGACGTTCAACAGCAAGCCGCACATCAACATGCTGACCATTCTGGCCGAGGAAAACGTCAACTTCGCCAAGGATATCGTCGCGATAATTGAAGCACAAATAAGCAAGGTTTTTATGATAAGAATATTCTTTTGTTTCAAATGTTTGTGTCGAAATGTTAAGTAGTAGCCGTTTGCTAGCCGAAACATGGCGTCGGGCGTTAAGTTTACCCACACAACATGTCGCCTCGACCTTCGCTTATGTCTGTTTGCAACGCGATAATATCAACCATTCATTTTCATCTGTCGTTACATTTAAGAGTGAAATTATTCTCATATATTGTCTGTTAAGAAGTTTATCGAAAGTAGCCATCTCACGAGTTGCCCCCGTGCTCCAAAAGTGAAGCAAAGTCCGCCATAAAAAAAAAAGACGATTTAATTTAGTATATTTTCGATGATAATTATATTTCCCAATTATACGATGACTTTTAACGTCGTTCTGTTGGTTCACGTAGAAATTTAGGCCAAGTGTAACCGGCTTTGAGGCCTTCATAATTAACGTCGCGACCAGGAAGTCAGTGATTTTTCTTTTTTCTAATCTGTAATAAGCAGAAATGAGTAAAAACGTACATTACGTCCAATTTATTGGCATATATTTTTAGTTACTTGCTTGTAAATTTTCGTCCTCACGTGTAATTAGGGCCGATTTGAAATGTCATGTAATGTTTGTAGGCCTCCCCTGTGACGTCAAGTAGCAAGTCGATGCTTTGTAACAGTTCATTTTTAAACGTTTTACGGTAATTATATAAAAAAAAAACACTGTATATCCAGTACATTACCACCAAGTATTTGCTCACCTGTCTTTACTCTCATAAACTTGAATGTTATCCCATTCTTAGGGTTTTAAAATGTCGTCACTCCACCTTTTGGAAGGTGTTCCACAAAGTTTAGTAAGAAACTTATGGGACTTTTTGAGCATTTTTACAGAAACTACTTTGTGAGGTCTTGACACCAACCTGTGAGAACATTTTTGTTGTTCTCCAACCTTGGTGTGTGGCCTCACAAATGTGACCATTGAAAATGGTCATTGAATCCCATTAAACGCTCCGAAAAGTTGTGGATCGCCGTCATGGAAAAGTTGGAGCATTTATACCTTTTAAAAGGGTGGACTGATGTCCTATTAATAAACAAAACAAACCGTATAGATTATAATGGGATGTCGCTTAACGTTTATCAGTTATAAGTGTCTGAATACGTCTGACAATAAAATATATATTTACTATTTAATTTTAAGGTTAAGAAACCTCCATTTATGTTGCCTATCAAGAAGCCACCGCCTGTCTACTTCGTTAGCTTCTAATGCTGTATACATACTGTTATCTGTTATTTAATTTAGTTGTGGCGTGTTCCAAGTTGTTGCTAGCTGAGAGTTGGGGTCCATGTAGTCTAGCATGTGATCACTAATTGGAATATGAAACAGCTTTGACCTCGAGCACAGTACAAGTAATGATTACCCAAATGCAGCAAGGTAAATAGTGTTTCAGTGTTTATTTTTTTATGGTGGATTTTTGCCTCTTTAGTTGTCTTTGTTTGAACGTTCACTGTGATCTCACAGTCCGGAAATAAAAACCTTTTCCTTGAGACCACAGTGATGTTTTTTTTGTTGTTTTTTTCCCTCTTCCTCAGTCTTATTAATGTGACAAATGGAGTACATGAGTTAAGTGGATAACAAATGTGGGCTTCTAGTTGAGTAAATTCCAGTCAGCCGTGTGCCTTTTAGTGCTTATTGTTTGCATTTTGACGCATGACGCAACACAAGTCTGATTAACATCGCGTTTATCCGGGAGTGAATTTTGAAACTGTTCTTGACTGGCTAAAATGTTTAATAATAAAAAATGTGAAATGTGCTTTTTGTCATTTTTTATTTCCAAGTGTTAACTTATTGATGATACGAGAGTCTGGTTATTTTTTAACTGACAAACGTTGAGCCTTTTGTGGCAAGCTATTGAACAACATTCCATTGATTCTGCCGGGTTGGTTTGAAAGCAGCTGCTTAAAAAATGCCTCCCAAAATAAATTCGATTGTTTTAAAAGGGTCATTGTCACATGTGGCTTTTTTTTTTTTTTTTTAAATGACTGCAAAACAAAAGTGCGGAGATGAAGACTGATGCCTCCCAGGGTAAAGTACAGAGAGTGGTTGGTTCAAACACTCTCTGGAGGTAAACTGGCTCAAGGATACAACAATTTTTTTTTTCCTGGAATTTTTTCCTCACTGACTCGGGGATGAATCCATTTGGACTGGTTGTCAGAGGATGCTTTAATCTCTTTGATTTTTTTTATTTTTTTATTTTTTTAGGATGGGCAGCTTGCATCTTCGTTTCCATATATATACATTTTATTCCCCCACATATGGACTTGGGTGTTATTTCCTCACCGACCAAAGAATTTTTTTTTGAGGGGGGCGTAATTTTTTATTTTTTCCCTCTGTTAAGCATTTCACATTTGTTCTGAAATGTTGTTTTTAACCCCTGTTGTGTTCTAAACTTGTCAAGTTTTCTATCGCTCTAGGCCCCAGCAGCCGAGAAGCTTCCAGTTTTGTACTTAGTGGATTCCATAGTGAAGAATGTTGGAGGAGAGTACCTTGCAGTGTTTGCTAAAAACCTAATCACTTCATTTATATGTGTCTTTGAAAAGGTACAGTTTTTCTTCTTGATGCCTTTTTTTTTGCATTTCTTTAAACTGAATCACCCGTAGCGTCCACACGTTGCTTGCTTTTATTTTGTAGTCTCTTGCAATATTTTGCTTTTAGTTATTTAATGGTTTAAGAGTTAATTATTTTCCGATGTTATTGAGCTTACAACTTGCTCTGCGAGTCGCTGTGGACCAAGCAATGTACTTGTGTTTGTAGGTGGATGAGAACACTCGAAAGAGTTTGTTCAAGTTGCGATCCACATGGGACGAAGTGTTCCCACTGAAGAAACTGTACGCACTAGACGTGCGCGTCAACTCTGTGGACCCGGCGTGGCCCATCAAGCCTCTGCCGCCTACGGTCAATGCCAGCATCCACGTCAACCCAAAGTTTTTAAAGCAGGTGTGTAGTCAGAGAAGTTGGTCACGCTTTTGGTTAATAAACTGTCGTCACACCCGGAGGGCGCCGGCTGTGTTCTTCGGTCTCTAAACGTCTGATTTCTATCCCGCTTCCTGGACTCTAGTCCGAGGAGACGCCTTCTCCGCGGCCTCCGCCCGCGCAACTGCCTCCGCCGGTAATTCAGTCCAGTTTGACCCAAGAGCAGATGATCAGACAGCAGCTGTTGGCCAAACAGAAGCAGCTTCTTGAGCTTCAGCAGAAGAAGATTGAGCTGGAACTGGAGCAGACCAAAGCTCAGCTGGTAGGTGAACCAACTGGATTCCAAAAGGGTTTGTTTATTTCTATGTATATATTTTGGTGTTCACGGGTGGTAGTCTGTCTTATTAGTATTTTGTTTGCAAAAATTGGGTAGAAAATTCATGTAATGTTAGACCACTATTGTCTGTAATCAAGTCCTACTTACTTAGATCTTAGTGGTTACTTAAAGGGGGCAATTTTTTATTACATTTATGTAGATTTCTGAATGGAGAGGAGATTGTAGATGACTGTTGAACTTGGTTCCCTATTCAGGGAGTGAAAGGTTCAGTATTCAGAAGTAACGTTTTTTGCCTGCAGTATTCAGAACTGTTTTGTAAATGTTTTTCGTCTTTGCCACTTGTTAGCTTGGGGCTCGTATGAATTCCAATAAAATCTGATTGTGTTGCAGGCGGGAGGATTTTCATTACTCTCACCAAACCCGGTGCCTCTCGTGGCACCCCAGAAGCCGGTTGGCCAGTCCAGCCCCGTAGTCCGACCCGTGATTTCCCCCCAGGCTACGAGTGACCCAAAGTTACCCACCAGGGACCCGCGTCTAAACCGCATAGTAGGACGCCCAGGACCCTCTAAAAGCAAAGAGCAGCCTGCTGGGAAAAAGGAAGCCCCTCCCGCTGCGTTAACTCCCGCCGTCACGGCAGAGAAACGAGCAGTGGAAAAAGCGGCCCAATTGGGACGGATCCCGAGAAAGGATGAGAAACCCAACTTGAAGACTCCTCCAGTGACTAAAAATGTTCAGAGTAAAAACAAGCACGCTGAGATCGAGAACCAAAAGTCTACAGACAATTCAAAGAAAGACCCTCGGTTGAAGAAACGTGGCATGGACAAGGCCGGGGATGGCAAAGACGAGGAGCAGAAGGAGAAGAAAAGATGCGGCGACAAGCGAGAGGAGTCGACGCGGGTCGTCGAGCTTCCGAAAGCCTACCGGGGACGTCTGCAGAACGGCCTGGTGACCAAACGCGAGCGCGGCGACTCAGCGGAGAAGGTCGGCGGCAACGCCCGGACGCACGCCAGGAAGCGCACGCGCTCTCGGTCCCGGTCGCGCTCGCCCATCTCGTCAAAGAGGAAAGGCAGGAGGTCGCCCAAGAGCAGAACCAGGAGCACCTCCCTGTCCCCGTCGCCTTCTCGCAAGGTGGGAAAACCGAGGAGGGTCAGGGCTGACGAGTCGACGCATGTGAAGAATGAGCGGGATGACCGAACGGCGCCCAAGAAGGACCAGGCGGAGAGCAGGCGCTCCAAGACGCCGGTGGACGACCGCCGCTCCAAGTCCAGGGACTCTCCAAGGAGCCACGACGGAGGTAGCAACCAGGCCAAAGATCCTCCTCACCGCTGGAGGAGTGGCTGGGACGAGAACAAACAGTGAGTCGCTCGTTTTCTTAATGCTTAATATTCAACTCCAACATAGTCAGCTGATAAATTGTGGACAGCTGAACGGCCGTTACAGCTGTACTTCTTCCTAACAAAAGCGTCCGTCTTTTCAGTCTGAAACTAGGAGATGGAAATGTGAAGCTTGGACCTCAGAGGCATAAAAATTACAGCACTCCAACACGGCCCACCACCCCCCGTACCCCGAAACATCGTCTCAGCGTGGACGCCAACCTTCAGATACCCGAAGCCCTCAACTCTGCATCCAAGAAAGACCTGCTCAGACGGGTATGTCCGCACAACAAATATCAAGTCTCTACTTCCGATGGATAGAGCCCTCAAACAGTCCATTGTCGTTTGTTGACTCAAATCGTGACGTTTATTTTGAATCCGCAGGCGAGCAAGAGCCTGGAGAGCGGCGAGATTTCGCAGGAGGACTTCCTCAACATGGCCCACAAGATCAGGAACTTCTTCCAGTATCAGGAGGAGAAGCAGCAGCGGCCAGAGAGCTGGGACGCCGCCGCCAACTTTCCCGCCAAGAAGCCGTTGTTGGCCACGCCTCCCGAGCCGCTGGACCAGGCTCAGCTGACGTACTTTGAGCACAAATCCAAGCTGAAGAAGACGCAGGTGGCGCACCGCTCCCCCGAGGAAGGCTGGGACACGTCGGAGGAATGCGAGGGGCCCGGCCGGGTCCCGCGGGAACTGGGTGAGAGAAACGAACTTATTTGTTCCCAAAAACGTATAAATACGTCCTATTTTTAAATGTTTTAAGGATCCCAAAGACGTATTTGTATGGTATTTATTTTTTTTATACTAGAACATACAGAAAGCTTTGATGCAGCCTCTCAACTGCAGAGAACAGGTGAAAAAATGGTAATTACAAAAACGGCTAGCAGGTGGCAGCAGAGTATAAGAGAGCTATTGCTAATTGCTGCAAATTGGAAACGGATAGAAATAATAAAATTTCCCGGGTGGATGAAGAGACTGTAATGTTTCTTTTGGTACGATTCATGTTTTTATGGCAATAGAACACAATATTCTGTGGGCCTTGCAAAATCAGTCCAAATCCAGTAAAACAGCCGGGAGCAAAGGGGGGTTGGTTGCTTCAGTGAAAATGGCTGCCAGTCAATGAGTTAAGAAGCCAGCAGCCAGGATGACTTTTGGAACGTGTCGATCTCAAGTTGTGTGTTTGTCGACAGAAGAGAGGAGGAGCATCGAACGGGAAGAATCCAGACCTCCGCTCGCACCCATGGTAGAAGAGTACAACCATGGAAAAGAGTTCCCAGCGCTGAAATCTCTGCCAGGCCTTCGCTTCAGGAGGAGGGTTGACCCCCGAGAGTCCAGTGGGTGGAATACTTACATATTGTTGGAATTTGGACGAGCTGACCGTCACGTTTCCTCATGACTTTTATTTCCAGGTGAGAGAGAGTGGAACTCGCCTTTGACCGAGCGTCAACGCGAGGAGCAGAAGAGCGGCTACGACGCCCCGCGGCGTTACATCCCGCCGGCCGAGTCCAGACACCCGGGCTCCCGGCGTCTGGACGGACCCGCCCACGCCGCCGCCCTGGTTCTCAGGAACTGTCCCAGCCCGACCCCCATGGAAACGCCGGTCCCCATGTTTGAGCGCGAGCGCTTGTCGCCGCTGCGCCAGAAGGACCCGGGCGACCTGAGCCCCGTTGCGCGCTTCGAGAGTCCCAACAGCGAGCACTCTGACGACGGGCCCCTCCCGTCCGAGGGGCCCCTCGCCCCGCAGTCGCTTCTCGGCGCGCTCTTGTCCAATATTCATCAGTCGAGTAACTCCCCGGGGCACACCCCTCCGCACGAAGGAGGGCCCCCGCCGTCCCGGTTTGACGCTGCCGGACACTTGGGCCCGTCGAGACCACAACCTGCAGGCTGGTACAACGAGCCGTCCCACTTTGAGGGTCCTCACCAAGGCAGGCCCCTTCTTCCCAACATGCCCGAGCGCTTTAACGGGCCACAGGGACCCTTGAGAAGCACGGACAACATGGGTCGCTTTGACGCTCCTTTGGGCCCGCCGGTTCCACCGAGGTTTGACGGACCGGGGCCTGCCCACTTTGAGAACCCGGTCCAGTGCTTTGACAATAATCTGGGGCCCGCTCCTGTGCCGATGGGCTTCCAGCAGCAGCAGCAGCAACGACCGATGCACTTTGAGAACTCCGCCTTGCGGCCGGAAGGCCCCTTATGTTTTGAGGCACCCGGCCAACCGGGGCCCCGCTTTGACATACCTCCTCAGGGCCCGCGCTTTGACGCCCCGCCCGGCCAGCAGGGCCCCCCCAGGTTCGCACCTCAGCTCGGCATCCCGATGCGGCCGCTGGCGATGCCCCCGCCCATGTTCGACAACAACCTCCCGCCGCTGCAGAACTTCCCGATGGCCCCGCAGCCGTTCCCGGAGCCCATCAACCCTCAGTTCCACCAGGGGCCCATCGCGTTCCCGGCACCGCCAAACCTGCAGCCGGCGGCCAACTTCAACATCCTGCCCGCTCCTCCCTTCAGCCAGCCGGGCGCCGCCCCCTTCTTCAGCCCCGCAGTACCTTCCGTCAACATGCAGCAGCCGGTGAGTGCGATTAAAAAGTAGTACTTTGACACTGCAGTCGCTGGGGGGGAAAAAACCCAAACATTTTTTCTTTTGTCAGGTGAACATGTTGAACATGAACCCGCCTTTCCTGCCTCAGAACCTGCCACCGTTTGCACAGCCAGGTGAGATACTGCTGCTGCTTGTCGCATTCAAGTCATAAATAATATTCCGCTCCTTGTTGACTGTTTTTTTGTTTGTTTTTTTCCCCCCCACTGCAGCCCCCCCGATGCCCCCCGCAGAGAACCACTTCGGCCAGGTGGACGTCAACGACTTGCTTTCCAAACTCATCTCCACCGGCATCATCAAAGGCTCACAACCCGACACGACGGCCGCCGCCAGCGGTCCGTCAGTCCTTGCTTCCGTTGCCATGTGCTTTTGTTGACCGCCGCCATTTTTGTTCACGTCGACCTCCGTCTATTGCAGAAGAGTTACCTTCGGCGGCACGAGAAGTTCCTCCCGTAGACGAGGAGGAAGACGAGGAGGTGGAGGACGATTTCCCCGACCTCACCAGCTTTAAGCTTGACGACATGAAACTGTGAGATTTTTATTTTTTAACTCTTCCACTGCCAAAAACGTTTCATGACGATTTCTGAAATTACGATGTATGCTGCCATAAACGTTAAATGACCTCAACTATGTTTTTGTTTTTTTAAATCAATGGGCTGTGCAACGTCTTAAGTGCAGCACTGCCTGTCTGGTCAATAGCTTGTGGAATCCAAAGCAGCCAACTTACTATGGCCAATAGATGGCAGCATTGTATCTCTTTTCAATGGGCTGCCGGCGTATGGAATTTACAATGAAACATGACGGAATCTGATGAAATGGACCGTTTTCAAGGATGACGTGAATGCTCAAAGCCTTTGTCACATTAAACCAAATTCAGAGCATCACTAAACAAAAAAATATTTGTCAAAGTCACTGTCGTGGAGGAAATGTATCTTTTCACAAAAACCTTGTTTTCTCCTTTTCAATTTTCGCTCAATGTCACTCAAATGACCAATTTTCAAATGGTGATTGCGAAAGAACGCGGCCGTCTTTGTGGTTTCGTATTATGACTGTTTTTTGTTTTAAAAAAAAAAAAAATGTTTTAAATTTTTTTTTTTTTTTTTTCGCTCTCCCGTCAGACGTTACGAGAGCGTGGTGACCAAGCTGTACTCGGGGAATCAGTGTTGCCTGTGCAGCATGAGGTTCACGGCCGCGCAGACGGACCTTTACGCCGACCACCTGGACTGGCACTTTAGGCAGAACCACGCCGGCAAGGTGGTCGGCAGAAAGATTACGCACCGCCGCTGGTATTACGGACTGATGGTAAGAAAAGCGGACTTGGCTTTCGGCTGGAAATGGTGAGGCGGATTGACTGATGTTAATTTGATTTGATTGGCAGGACTGGATCGAGTTTGAGGAGATCGCCGACCTGGAGGAGCGAGCCAAGAGTTTGTTCTTCGAGAAGGAGAACGAGGAGGAGGTTCAGAAGAGCCAGGCGGCGGCCAAAGAGAAGGAGTTTCAGAGCGTCAAGGCCGCCAAAGATCAAGTCGCAGAGGTGGGTCCACGTTTCCATTAAAAACACTTCCTGGCCAGGAATACAAAATGTCAAAGTTTCACAAACCTGTTAAACACTGTGGAAAAAGAGCTTGTTGCAACATGGCCCTGGCTGATCTCTTATACTCTAACCCACTGGCCGTTTTTTCTAGTAACTACCGTTGCTTGAAGTGACCTCTTCAGGTCAGAGGCTGCATCAAAGCCTTCTGTGTGCTCTAACATAGAAAAACAAAACGTATAAATACGTTTTTGGGAGTGCAGGAAAAAAGTATTAAAAAATGGCGATTTTGGGATTGAATGAGTTAAAATGCAAATGCAAATTTCTGCCACTGGTTGCACACGTCATATTTTGTTTTCATAAGAAACAACATTTTTTTAGTCTTGTTGTCCTAACGCTTAAAAATTTTTTTTGCCGCGTCGACAGTTGTGCGAAATCTGCCAGGAGCCTTTCGAGACTTACTGGGTGGAGGAAGAGGAGGACTGGTTCCTCAAGAACGCCATCAGGGTCGACGACAAGGTGACTTTTTTTTTTTTTTTTTTTTCCCTTCACTTTTTGACATAATTTGAACTCTTCGCTGACTCGTCACTTTTCCTTTTGCTCCCCCAGAACTTCCATCCTTCCTGTTTCGAGGATTACAAAAACGTGAGTATCAAAAAAAACAAACAAAAAAAAAAACACGAGGATGATGTGACTTTAAAAAGTTGTCGTCTTAACCCGCCGTCGTCCCCCGTCAGACGTCTTCGTACCTGGACATGACGCCGTCGCCCAACAAGGTGCTCGACGAACACCCGCTGGGCGTCTTCATGAAGGCCGAGGAAGACGACGGCGATTCTCAGCCGTGCGCCTTCACCGCCGCCGCCTCGGTCAAGCAGGAAGCCGACGCCGAGGTGGGCGGAGTCACCGTGAAGATGGAGGAAGAGGAGGCGGAGCCACTTTTAACAGACGTGCAATCGGAAGGAAAGAGACTGTGAGCAGCTTCTCAGTTGCGCTTTTTCTTTGTTTTGAAGGAAAAAGTTTGTTTTTTGTCGGCACGTTAACTTGAATACATTTTGGTATTTGGGCCGAGTTCTTCTTCACACTGCTGCTGCTGCTTTGTTAAAAAAAAAAGTTTTTCGGGTTCAATGTGTAAATGATTTAATTTATACATTAAAAGTATTTTTGGAATCTGGCGTTCCAGTGATTTTGAATATGAAACAGCAGGTGGAAGGAAGTAGTTTGCTTGCTTGACTTATTTGTGGCCACGATGAAGGTAAGCATCCAATCACATTCTCCCGTGGAAGATCACCCCAGCAACAAACTTTTTTTTTTTCTCTCTCTTTTTTTCTTTCGCTGATGAGTTTCAATAAAGGTTTAGAAACTTTTTGCGTGATTGTTCTTTGGCTTAATTGTTCTGCTTTCAAAGTTAAAAATAAAAGGTTTGGTCAACTCAACTGTCAACTGTTTTTGTCATTTTTAAACATCTGATGCATTAGCGGAGCACATGGACGTCCATTTCAAGAAATACACCCGATGCCACAGGATAATTATCACACATGTCCGATAATTGGTTGCAAAGAAGTGGAAAAATATACTCAATATTCAGCTCAGGAAGGAAAACAATTTACTGATCAAAACCAGTACAGACTTCAAAACATCACCGTTAACAATTTAAGTCATTTTCCATTAAAAAAAAAAAGGATGGTCCAATGGTCCTGACATGTCACTATAAAAACTGAAGCTTCCACTTTAAAATAATTTTTTTTTTCTCCGGCTTTGCGAAGCGTATGAAGACGACACGCTTCACCGCCACAGCCGGTAAACCCCCAGAGCGATGGCGAGGCAGGAAAACACGGTCGCTATGGAAACACAAAACACACGGGGCGTGGCTTATTCAACAGGCTTTCGGATAACACGGGACAACATTTCACGATATCGTCGTCATGAAAAATGGCGGGTTACCTGCCAGATAGCGAATGGTCTCCAGCTTGAGTGACTCCAGAACGGTTTTGAGCGAAGCCACTCGCAGGTCCATTTTCTTGCTGGTCTCCATGTTGTCGTGCTCCAGCTCGGCTCTCTAAAACTCACAACAAACATACGACCAACACGTGAAACAACAAAATAATCATATTAAGTTTGGGGTTTTTCTCACCAGCTGGTACACGTTTTTAATTTGCGTTTACCTTTTGATGGAACTCCGTGTTGGCCTCCATTAGTTTCCTGTCCTGTTCTGTGAACTGAGAGGACGCAAAAGAGTTCAGTCAAGTTTTGGAATTTTTAATTTTATTTTGAGTTATTATTGTTTAAGTTTTAATTTGTTTTCAGGATGATTTTGTTAGTTTTTAGTTTTTTAATAAATGCTCTGATGCAGCTTCTAACATGAAGAGGTGGCTTAAAGCAATGGTAGTTCTTAAAAAAAAAAAAAAAAAAAAAAAAAAACGGCCAGCAGGTGGCAGGAGAGTACAAGAGATCAACCAGGGTTATTATTATAGATTGGAATTTTTCATTTTAGTTAGTTTTTATTTCGTTTTCATTTTTTTTTTATTTAGCTAGTTTTATTAGTTTTCAATGTGGTTTTGTTAGTTTTTATTAGTTTTAGTTATGTAATTATAGTTATTAGTTTTAGTAAGTTTCAGTATTAGTTTGTTTTTTTCTAAAAAAAAAAAAAAATATATATATATATATTACTTGTGCACAATATAAAAAAAAAAAATACACCATTCCAGTGACGTCATCTTTTGGTGCTTTCCTATTGGCTGTTGCTAGATGACATCACTTCTGCGTGACACATTTTCAATCGTCTTTATTCTGGTTAATATCAAAATAAATCTGGTTAAAATCCCATTTAAAATCATCTCCAAAGAAAAGGAAGGATACTTTTCGTTGCAATTATAGTTAGTTTTTTTTTTTTTTTTTAAAGCATTTTTGTATTTATTTTATTTCATGAACGAAACTGTTTTTTGAATTTTATTTTTTTTCTGTTCGTTTTAGTTGACTAAAATCAACCCGACGCTCGCTCACCATGTCCGAAACGCGGCTTCGCTCCAGGTTGATGTCCAGTTTGGTTTCTGCTCGGACTTTCTCGCTCTCCTCCTGAAATCGCGTCCGCGGTTCGTTTACTTCACACGCGTGATGTCACACCCGTCGTCGTCTTCACTCACCTTCAGTTGGTTCTGCAGCTGCTCCAGTTCTCGCTTCATCTTCTGCGAGAGAAAAATCAAAGAAAAAAACGTCAACCGCTCGCCTAACGTGTTCACCGTCTTGCTTCCAAGTCATACTATGTTTTCGGAGCGCAGGTTGGCAAAGTCGCTCTTCTCCAGGATCACCATATCTTTCCTGATGGCGTCCAGGTGGGCCATGATCTGCTGCAGAGCGATTTCCTGTGACGACACATTTTTATTATTATTATTTTTGCCCTCAATTGTCATCCAAGCGTCTTTTGCCCCCCCTCACTGTGACCTGATGCGACTTGGTGACCATGTCTTTGTACACGATGTCCATGTTGGCCGTCGCCAACGTCACCAGGGCGGAGACGATCAGCTCGGCCTGACGTTTGTCCAAACCTGGAGGGGAACGACAACACTGTCATTCATCCAAAACAATTACATGAGTCCAGCCTTGATCGGCTACGCTGGTGGAAGATCCACATCCACTTTCAAGCGACGCTAAAAGTGTCAGGAAAAAAAACAAAAACAAAACATGGCTAGCTTCCCTCACCACTACTCGCCAGCTCCGACACCATGGCGTGCGAGTCGAACGTGAGCTTTCGCTGCTCCAGAGGAGTTAATTCGACTTTTCTCACGTCAAACGTCGACATCGGGGGGCCAACATGGAGATCTGTCACACAAAAATTACAAACTTCAGCAGATGGGGGAGAGAGAGAGAGGGCGCAAGGACAAAATGGGAGATTTTGCACGTCATTATCCCCTCATCTAATTACCTCTCCACTTTGGGAGCCGCCGCAGCGTCCAGCGCCGCAACAATGTGTTCATTCGGTCCCCGTTTGTGACTTTCAAAGTTAGATAAAAACGTAAAGTATGGGAATTAAAAGCGGCACTTCCTTGTTTGACGATAACCCGGATGTAAGAGCGGAAGTGCTAACTCGCAACTAAACAAAAAGAATTCCCAACTGAATTGTGTCATGTCTAAGATCGAAATGTCTTTTCCTCACTTGGGTAGGGAATAGTAGTATTTTGGGTTTTATTTAAAATATGTTAGAAGATATTTTTCGACACGTTTGTGGCGAACCGTCCCCGACTGGTTGTCAATAAAGTTGTCAATTCAAACAAAACAAGAGCCGTCATGGCGGCCACCGCGGTGGACAGAGGCAGCTGGTTTCCGTCGTTAGCTGTCGGAGTTTCCCTGCTTAAAGCTCTGTTTATCAACTCCTAGTGAGTCGGAGATCTTTTAACGGAGACATGTTGTGTTCTTTTTCAAGACATTTGACTCATGCGGTGGTTTAAAACAGGTCTAGGACACTCTGTTAGCATCCGGCTAACGCAGACCGACTGGCTCAAGATTATATAGTAACACGTGTATGGTTTAGTTTTCGGAAATTAATATGTTATGTTTAGTGTAGATTTTTTTTTTTAATTGGCTGCTGTCACATGTACAGTTTGTTGATGCAAACTTAATGCGGCGTGCTCTTAAATGGGTGCTATGTCGCCTCACAGTCACAAGATGTCACTGTTTAGTCGGAACGCACTTTGGATGAGGGGAAGGATATTTTGACAACAACAATGAAACAGTATGTCTAATGTGTTAGATTTTATTTTATTTGTCTGTGTAGTCACTCTACGGACTTTGAGGTGCACAGGAACTGGTTGGCCATCGCACACAGTTTGCCAGTGTCCAGGTGGTATCATGAGGTCAGCCTTAATATTTTTTCCCCTCTATTTGTCCTTTAATTTGCACAAAATGGTTTTATGCCGTTTTTTTCCCTCCTTGCAGAACACATCAGAGTGGACGCTGGACTACCCGCCGCTATTCGCCTGGTTTGAGTTCGGCCTCTCCCACGTCGCACGGCACTTCGACGACAAAATGTTGGCGGTGGACAACCTGAACTACGCCAGCCCGGCGACCGTCCTCTTCCAGAGACTCTCGGTCATCTTCGCCGACGTGCTTTTCATCTACGCTGCCAGAGAGTTCGTAAATCTTGTGTGACTATTTGTGCGTCTAGTAAGCGTTTGATACGTGGCGTCTTTTCGTGCAAGGTGCTGCAGGTGCGTTCGTGATCGGAAAGCAACCCGGGACGTTTTTCATCGTCCGTCTTTTGTCCTGGCTGTGCTGCTGCTGTGGAATTTTGGCCTTCTCATTGTTGATCGTATCCTTCTTAGCTCGGCGTCCTTCCCTGGCGGACGGGGAGGAGTGAGGAGAAGCGAGACGTTCGAGGGGTGACACTCGCTGTTCTGTCGAAATGACACGATGCTTCCTTGATTTCCTTCCTCAGACATTCATTTTCAGTACAACGGCTTCCTCTTTGGCTTCCTGCTGCTGTCCGTCGCCAAACACATGCAGGTAAAAAAAAACAAAACAAACTTTTTGCTGTGTCAAGTCCACATGGCGAACGTCACCTTTCGTGTCTTGGGCAGTCTCAGCACTTGCAGGGGGCGCTGCTCTTCGCCATCCTGCTCAACCTGAAGCACATCTACCTGTATGTGGCGCCGGCGTACGGCGTCTTCCTGCTGAGGAGCTACTGCTTCACGCAGGACCACCGTGGTATGACGCAAAAAAAAAAAAAAAAAAAAAAAAAAAAAACCAGAGCCATGTAGAAAAAAAAGCTAAATTACAATTTTGAATAGATTTGTGAAAACTGATGAAACTTAGCTCTCTTCTAATGCTAATTGCTGCAAAACAGAAACCGATAAACACTTTTTTTTTTTTTTTTTTTTTTTTTTTTTTTTTTTTTCCTGATGGAAGAAGAGACTTTAATCTTTCTTTTGATAGGTTCCATGCTTTTATAGCAATAGAACACAATATTCTGTGGGCCTTGCAAAATCAGTCCAAATCCAGTAAAACAGCCGGGAGGGAGCGAACGGGATTGCGAAATGGGAAAATGGCGGCAGGGAGTGAATGAGTTAACAACAAGGAGTGAGCAAACTTTGCGTCGTCTGCAGACGGCTCCATCAAATGGACGAGCTTCAGCCCGTTTCGCCTGCTCGCCCTCGGCGGCATCGTGGCGGGCGTGTGCGCTCTTTCCTTCGGCCCGTTTATCGCCATGGTGAGTGGACCCTATTAATAAGGACGCCAAAAAAAAAAAAAAGAAAAAGATGTCCAGGCTCAAAAGATTGTTGCGTGCTCGTTGCAGGGTCAGCTTCCTCAGGTGCTGTCCCGCCTCTTCCCCTTCAAGCGAGGCCTTTGCCACGCCTACTGGGCGCCAAACGCGTGGGCCCTCTACAACGTGCTGGATAAAAGCCTGGCCACTCTGGGTACCGATGTCAACGAAAAGGTTTACGCAATGTCACGGTGACGATTTGGCAATATTGAATGTTTGTTTGTTTGTTTTTCGAGGCGTCGGTTTGAAGCTTGTGAACGAGACGACGCTCCCTCGGGCCTCCATGACGGGCGGGTTGGTTCGGGAGTTCCAACACGCCGTTCTTCCGTCCGTCACGCCGTCCGTCACGCTCGTCTGCACTCTGCTGTCCATCCTGGTCAGTCCCATTTGTTGTTATTGTAATTCTTAGGGTGACAAAACTCACTGTGTTTTCTTCAATTACTTTTTTATTTTAATTTCTGGTACCACTAAAAGTGTATCATGACTAACACGCAGATAATCAAAATGGAGTACCGAAAGGACTGTTTTTGGTCAGGATAGGGCGAATATCAGTATTGGGTCGTTTTTCAAAATTTGATGGCTAATAAAAGGTCAAGCTAAAACCGTTTTATTCTCAAGGGACTATTTCAATTTTCACTTCACTTTATAAGAACTGCTGATGACCCTGGGAACCTTGCGAACAGTTTATTTTTGTTCCACATTTAAGACAAAGTTCAAGATTTCAGGTATTTTTAAATATTACATTTATTTAGGTATTTTTAAATTTTGGAATTTAATTTATTAGGTATTTTTACATTTTGGACTTAGGTATTTACTTATATATTTAGGTATATTTAAATTTTGGAACTAAATTTATTGAGGTATTTTTATTACATTAATTAGGTTTATTTAGGTATTTAGTTTTAAATTTTGGAATTAAATTTATTTAGGTATTTTTATTACATTAATTACATTTATGTAGGTATTTTTAAAATTTGGAATGAAATTTATTTAGGTAGTGGTAATTAAATTTAGTTAGGTATTTTAAAATTTTTGGAATTGGGTATTTAGATATGTCTAGGTATTTTTAAAATATGAAATTACATTTATTTAGGTAGTGTTATTAAATTAATTAAATGTATTTTTAATTTTAAAATTTTGGAAGAAACAGCCATGGTATTTACTTTTTTAAGTTTTCCATTTCACTTTTTAAGACGTACTGGTAACCTTGGAAAGCTCCCTGAACATAAAAAAAAATAATAATAATTTTTTTTTTTTAGAAATGTAAAATGAAGTTTGCCTAAGATTTAAAAATAAAAATCCACATTTTAAATAATGCCATTAATTACATTAATTTCGCTAATTTAATTAATTACTAATTAGCTTTAAGACATGACAAGAAAATCAAGATTGGCATTTGTATTTAAAAAAAAAAAGAAATGACACCAATGGCCATCTTGTGCTGTTTTGTGCGCGTGACTGCAATTTAGCCGGCGTTGGCGTCCATCTGGCGGCGCCCTCGCGGCGCGGGCGGTTTCCTGCGCTGCCTGCTGGTTTGCGCGCTCGCCTCCTTCACCTTCGGCTGGCACGTCCACGAGAAAGCCGTCCTCATCGCCGTCCTGCCGCTCAGGTGCGCGCCATCCATTGATTGATTCCTCCGCAGAATACAAGTTTGTCATTTTTAAAAAAAAAACCCATTTTTTTTCCTCTTCCGACAGTCTGCTGGCAGTCGAGAGCAGAGAGGATGCTGGGATCTTCTTGCTTCTCAGCACAACGGGCCATTACTCGCTCTTTCCGCTGCTCTTCACGCCGGCAGGTGAGCTAGTTGACGTTTACTACACTTTGTAGGGTTATTATAACGTTAGTTTTGATTTTGTTTTTTAAATGGTTAACGGAAATTGTTTTTAATTTTTTTTCATTCATTTTAGTTAACTAAAATTAATTTTTAGTTAGTTTTGTAAACATCAAATGTGGTTTTCAGTTAGTTTTAATAAAAAAAAATCATTTTTGTATTTATTTTTTAACAAAAACATTTTTTAACTTAGTTTTTTCATTCGCTTTAGTGAACTAAATTTAATTTTAAATTAATTTTTAGTTAGTTTTGTAAACATAAAATGTAGTTCGTTATTATTTTTTAAAGTACACATAATTGATTTTTGATTTTTAGTTTTTCTACGTTAACAAAATTGATTTTTGAATTTTAGTTTTTTTTTGTTAGTTTTTGTTTACTAAAATAACCTTGACAAGTACAATTCTGTTAAGTGTTTCTTTTTTCTTCTTAATATAAAAACACAATTTGGGGAAAAGCTGGAACGGATTAATGGCATTTCCATTCATTTCAATGGGAAAAGATGATTTGAGATAAAAAACTTTCTTCTTCTTCTTTTTTCAGAGCTGCCCATCAAATGTGCACTGATGCTGATGTTCACCATCTTCTCTTTCGCTGCTCTGGGGAGACTCCATAGGTGCCAAGAACACACGCCACTCCTTTTTCCGCCATTCGATTATATCACTAACATCAGCAATTTTTTTTTCAATTCAGTACAAAAAATTGCAAAATGCTTTATGAAGACTCTCCTTTCAGCGGGCAGGCGTCTTTGCTTCGCGCCCCGGAGGTGGCTTACCTGTCGGGTCTGCTCGCGTTGGCCGTCGCCTGCGAGCTTGTCTTTCCTCTGTCGCCGTGGCAACGGAAGCTTCCCTTCCTGCCGCTGCTGGCCACGTCCGTGTACGCCTCGTTGGGCGTCTGCTACTCCTTCGTGCGACTTTATGTCACGCTGCTGCGACGGGACGGCGTTCGCAAGTCCAAGCAGCTGTGAGATATACCGGGTTGCCGGTTCAATTCCCACGCGGGGCTGTGAAGTTTGCTAGGTAAACGAGCAGGAATGCAAGAACGTTTTTTCTTTTGAGGGATCAATAAAGTTTTGGCTTGCTAACACTTGCTTTCTAGTGGTAGCATGTGATCATTTATTGTCTTGAATAAATGTGTATTTCTATTTCCTGTTTTTTTATTAAAGACAATCCGACAAAAACTCATTGCAGAGTGTTATAATTGAGGCTGTTGATTAATAGAATTACAAATCATTTAACATTGTGAAAGCTATAAATGTCTGACCATACCACAAGCTCCATACTCGGTCCTAAATGGAGGGGCCCTAACATAGGGCCTTGGGGTACACCATTCAATGTTTTGGACAATCATAAGGATTCATTTTACTTGCAGTAGATTTTAACTACAAGTTCGTATATGCCATTTTTAATTTATTTTTGTTTCTATAGTATTCATTAAATTGTATAAGCAGATTTTGATGTTGACAGTTCTAGTGTACATCTGTATAAATAAGAAATCTCAATGCATTGCTTTATACACAAATGAACATGCTTTTTGACTTAAAATCACATCTTCATTTTTAGCTAGCTAGCTGCTATCTAACTAGCTAACTGCTATTTATCGCTGTATCTAGATATCTATTCATTAAATTGTACAAACAGATTTTGATGTTGACAGTTCTAATGTACATCTGTATAAATGAGAAACCTCAACGCATTCCTTTATACGCAACTGTACATGCTTTTGACATAAGATCATATCTTTATTTTATTTTTTAACTATATCGAGCTAGCTAGCTACTAGCTAGCTAGCGATCTATTTTGGTAAATAAATGGACGAAAACTACAACAAAAACATGGAAAACTTTTTATTATGTGATAAGGCAAACAATAAGGGTAACACAAACAAAACTGAATTCGTTACAATGAACTCATTAAGAGGACTTTCACTGTAGTAAAAAAATAAATAAATAAATAAATCGCACAATTGAATGTTTGGACAGTCGGCCATTTGCCTTGTTTGACCATCAGCAGCTTAGCACAGATGCTAACAAGTTCGCCTATCCAGGTTAGTACTTACTACTTATTTTAAACCACCTCAGCTATTAGTGTCCCAGTGTGCACTAAATTCAACCAGGTCAGAGATTAAAGAGTAGGGTAGCACTATTTTTCCAGACAGTTCAACCAGGTTAGCAACTTAGCACTAATGTTAACAGTTTAACACGTTTTTGTTTTTCCTCCTGAAAAGTACGTTTGCGTTGGTTACAACCAGTTCAGTTGTCAGTTGGCACTATTCTAAATAATTTAAGTGAATATGTAACAGTTTAGCCTAGTGGAAAAAAAAAAAAAAATCCAGTTATCAGGTAAGTATGAGTTCTTCCCACTTGGATAATATACATTGATTAAAACCAGTAGAATTGTAAGTTAGCATCGATTATAACTAGTTCAACTCTCATATACAAGCTTTGTAAGTATTTCAGTACGTTTGAATTATTTTTAAATAATAGTTAGCAGGTTAACGTCTATGCTAACAAGTCAGTTCTGATGAAGTCAGCGCAGGATTTTTCAGTGACCTGTGACCAGTTCAAGTACAGGTAGTTGCAAGTTTAGCAGTGATTTCTAAGCAAATGAGCAAAGGTTTAACTGTCAGCTAGCAGGTAATTGTTCAGTTGCCATTTTGCCACTTGTCAGCATTAAACACCAAATGAATTCTGCTTTTGTACATCTAATGTGTGTTAATATAATAAACTGAGCTTTTAGTGTTAGGCACAATAGTTAATTTGCAACCCTATACAACAAAGTAATACGCTTAGACATCAACTTTTTTTTTTATATATATATTTTTTTCAAAAATTAATAAAGCTACATGTTTTAACCATATGGAATATTAGGGCCGCACTGAAAGAGGCAGGCACTAAATCACTGAAGTGACTGTGTAAGGTCAATGCAGGTTTGCTTACCTTGCTCCCTGCAATGCCACAAGATGTGACATGATCATGTCAGTTTAGACTGATGTACAGTTTTCCCGTCACACTTTGTCACATATGTTAATTTTAGGGAAAACTTCAACTTGTTTTTTTTTCCTCACAGTTTTTGTTTTGCTTCGCACTTGGCTCGGCCCCCATCATGGCCTGATCCCCTCAACGATGATGACCAACACGGGCGTCAAGTCCATCAGGTTCTTCAGTGTGTCCATGATGTCTTCGTGGTCTTTGGCACCCTCGATGAACTCCTCCAGGGTCAGCTCACCTGCGTCAACGCATTCCGGTAGGTGAAAATCTCTTCGCATATTGGCAGTTCAAGCGTCAATCTTTTTCTTTTTTTTTTAAATATATAAGTGAGCTTTACCGTCCCCCTTCACGTCGATCCTCTCGAATATGAGCGTGACGATCTCTTCGGGGTCGATGTCTCGGTTTCGTGTGATGTCCTGGATGGCCTGTAGGGGGAGACGAGGACGTGATTATTGCTCACAGGAGCCGTTTGCGGTCGAGTTTTGGCGAACGTTTTTCTTGTCACGTTTTTCACCTGGCTAAAACTAGACTAGACTAAAACATCTCATTAATAAACAATAACTGTGACTAAATCAGTATGCCTTTTTGTCGACTAAACGAGGGGAAAATGTGCTTCATTTAAGAAAAAGTGGACTAAAATCGATGCAGTGAAAGGTTAAAAAAAAAGAAGAAGGAAATTACAGTTATAACGTAACATTAATCCAACGGCTATTAGGGATGTGACGATAATGGCAATATTGTGATATCGTGATATTAAAACTGCCACAATATTTCATCGTCATCATGTCACGATATTAAAAATCTGCACATCTGTTAAAAAAACAAAGTCAGGTTGATTTCCACTCGTGCAGTTCTAGCACCCTCTGATGGCAGTTTTTTTTTTTTTTTTAGTGCAGTTTAATTTTCACAAGGCATGTTTTGGCCCTCCTATGTATCAAATCCACGCTAATGGTCAGATGAAGGGGAACGTAATCTGATTGTGAGCTGAGTCAATATGTGGAGGAACTCATTTTATTGTATTTATTAATTTCTTATTTTATTTAATTAATTAATTTATTAATAATACAAAATGTATCAATTTATTGTAATGCTTGTAGTAGTGCCTCAATATATAGATTTATATATTTTTGATATATATATAATGTATTTTTCTATTTTTAATTGTGTTTAATTTTAATTTTGTGTGTTTTATTTTGTTATGAGCTCTTTTTTTTCAATATTGTGACCTTTTTTATCGCCAATCCCCCACAATATCATGATAATTATGGTATTGTGACCTTCATATCGCTATAATATCGTATCGTGCTGTTTGGATATCGTTACATCCCTAATAATCAGTTCATCAGTACGCCTGATAACGATCCTGATCTTTAGTGAGGTATTGTTGGTAGGCGGAAATGTCGAAAAACCGCGGGACTCCTCCGGACCTTCGAGGAGCGGAATTGGTGAACTTTTTGAGATCCAGCATCCTAATTACCGAGAAGATGGTCTCCAACTCCTCCTTGTCGATTTTCCCGTTTCCGTCCTGGTCGAAGAGTTTGAAGTACCACTTCAGCTTCTGGTTAATTTCCCCCTTCAGCATCAGACTGATGGCGGCGATGTATTCCACAAAGTCGATGTAACCGTCCTGTATGGAGAATATTGATAGATATGTAGCTAATTGCGGTTTTCGTCCGGGTCTAAAAGTTTTCAAAAGATCTTCGCAGACGGTTTTGCAGCAATTAGCATTCGAATATAGCCAAGTTTCAAGCCCTGATTGATTTCTTATACTCTGCTGCCACCTGCTGGCCCTTTTTTTTTGTTGTAATAACTACCATTGCTTTATGTGTCCTCTTCATGTCAGAAGCTGTATCAAAGCCTTCTCTTTGCTCTAGTGTCAAAAAACGTGTAAATACGTTTTTTGGGAATGAAGGACAACGTATTAAAAACGCATTTGATGCGTTTTTGGGTTTGAATGAGTTAACTGAGCAACCTAAATCACCCTCATCATGACTCTGAGTCAGGAAAATAATGGCGGTGCACACGATCACCCTTAAGCCAATTTCGACCGCGATGTGACAAACGATTCATCTTCCCGAACGCATCATTTGAAACGCTTTGATTTGCGACGGCCCAAAAAAAATATTGAAGATTGGTCCTCACCCCGTCCATGTCGAAGGTGAAGAAGACCTGGTCCACGTAGCTGTTGGCGTTCTCGGTCATCCCCTTCAGGCCCAGGATGGTCTTGAGCTCGAACAGCGTGATGAGACCCGACGGCGAGTCTCGCATGAACTTGTTGTACCAGTGGTGCATGTCCTCGGCCAGGATGTCGTCCAGGTTGGAGCCGTGGTTGCCCATCGTCCCAGGAAGAGCAAGAAAAAGTCTTTGTTCCGAAACAGTTGGCCGACGGTGATCAAGACTGATGCTTTTCTTCGGGGTCTACATCCAAAAGAGTCGAAGCTACAAATCTAAGCGCTGGCGTTGGATTGACAAATCTGCTTTTGGAGGAAAACGGCGTGGAGGCTCCAAGATGGCGGAATGTCCCCGCGTGAGCGACGGCGCGGGCGGAGAGCAAACTTCAGGACGTTGTAACCCTCTTAGGTCCCGCAGCGAGACTAAAGAAAGCTCAGCAGAATAAAACCTCTAATGGGATCAGGCTGCCGATCCTGGACCTGCCCCAGTCCTGGTTATATAACGTACTCACCTGGGTCAGATGGAGGGAGAGCCCAAAACTGGATGACCTCATGACTCGGCAGTTTGTTACGTCCTGAAAGATCTCAGGCAAAGTTGATCCAAGGTGAACTGGATGATCTTGATCGTACCAACTTTTCATGTCTCGTCCAAGAGGTGAGACCAAACACGAGAGATTCCGTCACGCAATGGCTATAATATTCCAACAATATTAGCGATCTGACCGCTAACCAATCAAGGCTGGTTAATTTACTAGCTTGTAGCATGGAGCCATGATAGCCACTTGTTGATATACTTTCATTATGAAAGTTCCTTTTGGACCAAAAATAATTTACCATAATATTATAATAACAATAATAATAATAACAATAATTATTATAATCATCATAATATTTATTTATTTATTTATTTATTTATGTTGGCAAAGACTTGAAGTTGGAGTGCAGCATGTGCACTGTCCTGTAGGATGATTATTTATTTTTTTTGGTACAAAACGAGAAAATTATTAAATGTTAAAAAAATAAAAAATAAATAAAACAAATATATTCATTAAAAACAAATTCTTTGAAACACTATAATTATGCAAGTTCCTTTTGGATGTAACAAAATGTATTCAATTAAGTTATTTTAAAAAGGTACAAAATGTAAATTTAATCAACTCAAAAAAATGAGTATTAATATATATATATATTTTTTTTTTACGATTATGCTGATTTTGTCATCGTGGAGTGCAATAATTGAAATTGTATTTGAATTGTGATTAATTGCACACAAAATTGCTGACAAAAAAAATCAAATAAAAAAATACAAAGGTTAAATGATTGTCCCGACTAAAACTGGACTGAAACCAGATGATTTAAATTATTATATTTTCTTGGAGTAAAATAAAGACAAAAATGTCAGATATCGAGTTTAGATTTAAACGGTTTAAATTCAAACGGAATGAGGTTGACTAACTTATGTTAAAAACTAACAAACAGAATTTGAAACTGGACTAAAACTTTCTATTATTGTTTGAATCATCCGTGCAGTTCTGTCAGTCACAACTTCTGCTAGTTTTTGCTCCGAGTACAAACGGATCGCTTCAGCTAAATTCTACATCTTCGACCTAAAAGCAATGTCCTTTTTGCCAAGGAATTGACCTCACACTTCTACTTTTAGCAGGGGAATGTTTATAGCCCGTCTGGCTGAAATGTCATCGTCAAGGGTCACCTACATCCGACGGTACAAGAGAAAGGTCGGATGGCTTGACCTCACTTTGAAAAGAGATCATTAAGAACCCCAAAATATCCTCCCAGGGTGCCGTCGACCCCACAAACTGGTCAGGCGAACGTTCACCTCTCACCTGCGCGTTTATTTGCGGGAAGCGTGAGACCCACAGTGAGATCCGAGCGCTTTATCGGAATGAGATTAAACCCGAAAGGTTTCCCTTCTGGTCCTTTCCTTAAAGGAACCTTGGTGAGGATTAAATTAAGGGAGACCAAACCGCGTTGCGAGGGTTGACAACTTTTTTTGGGGGTGAAATCCTCTTGTCAACCTGAAGATGTTCATGGACATCACAACTGAGAATTTGACTATTTAAAAAAAAAAAAAAATCTGTCTTAAAGATATCATTAAATTTACAAAAATGAAACTCTCAAATCAAATCTAAAATAACATGAAATCACTGTAACTGTTAAAAACGCACAATATTTTTGTTCTTTTACAACAGAACTCCATTAGAAATACATATGTTGATCATTAAATTATGTTCACAAATGTATTGTAATTTCACAAATATTTGTCGGTTATTTAATGGAATAAAATGTCAAATTCAACTTTAAAATCATAAACAAAAAAAAATGAATATTATGTAGCAGAATTTGACTTTCTTTTATTTTTTTCTGTCTTAAAAATATTTAATTTACAAAAATGAAACTCTGATTTTTACATGTCAAATGTAAAATAATGTGAAATGACCAACTATAAAAACTGAATATTTCTGTTCTTTTACAAAAGAACGCCATTAGAAATACATATTTTGATTGTTAAAACAAGTTCACAAATGTATTGTAATTTCACAAATATTTGTCTGTTATTTAATGGCATAAGATGTCAAATTTAACTTTTAAATCCTAACAAATAAAATTTAATATCATTTCTTTGTGAATTGACAATTTTTTTTAAAAAAAGTGAAGATAACGACAATGTCCTGTAGATGTTATAGTGGAAGGAAGATGCGGTCAACATGTTGCCAAATTGCTGGTCGTTTTATACAAAAAACAAAACAAAACAAAAACCAGACAGGAGCAGGCACAAGGATCACAACGAGGAAAACACGAGTGTTCAAAGAGAAAGGTACGATTCCGTGGGTTTGTATAAAAGCGTAAGCGTCTCTTGTCTCCTGCCGTCTTTGGAAAATCAATGTCACAAGCAGCTCTGATGCGGCAACGTTCTGGCGAGATCTCGGTGGGAAAGCGTTTGTGTCCGCTCTCTTCTAAAGCAAGACCCCTTGTTGCACCGTGTCCTCCTCAACTTTGACACGTGGATCCCTGTTGGACACACACAATTTCCTTCATGAGCAATAAGAAACGAAAAATATCCTCAAATGTGTCATCAAATTCACCTGACTTTCTTCTTCTTCTTCTTCTTCTTAGCTGTTGTTTGGATCCTCTTCTGAGGTTTTCTCCCGCTTCTCATCATCTTCTTCTCTTCTGAGACGGATGTCGCAATCATTCCGGACGTCTTTTGGGCTTTCTTCCGATTCGTCGTCCTTCAAATGATTTCTGTCCCCATCGCCGATGATGTCCTGCGTTGTTTTGTGGTCCGGCTGGCTCCCGGGGGTGTCTGTCTCCTCCGTGGCCACGCCCACTTCCTCTCCGCTACTGGACTTCCTGTGGCGGCGGGACGGAGGCCGTCGCTTGAGGGAGTGGCGAGCTCGGCTCTGGTGGAAGACAACCAATCGGAACGTAGTCAATAAGATCGATTCAAAATTGTACTATAAATGTGACTTTTTAAAAGATCGGGGATCCGTGATCGGCCGGAAAATTGTGATTGGTGCACAGCTGCTTATGATGGAAAAAAAATCGGAATCGGCAAATTGGGACCGCCTTCCGTTTAAAAGTCAAATTGGCACTGCATGAAATCCTGAACTGAATCGAAAATCAATATGAATCGAATGGGTTTTGTAAATCCGAATCAATACCCAGCCCTAATTTCAACTTTTTTTTTTTTTTTTACCGATCAACTCGAGAGGAGGAAAAAAAGTTGCGATTCCATGGGCCCGACCTTGGTGACGTTCATCAAGAGGGAGCCCTCCGCCGCTGTGGGAGGGGCTTCAAACGACACGGGCCCCTCCTCCTCCTCCCCGGTCGGCAGAGACGTGGAAACGGGGCTGGGGGACGTCAGCGTGGACGAGGGGCTTCCCGCGGTGGGGCTGGGCGAGGGCGGCGGGCTGAAGGGCGCAAACGGACGGAAGCCGGTGGAGGCGGGGCTCTTGGGCGAGGGCAGCAGGGCGGCGGGGGACAGAGCCAGGTTGGCCTAGAAGAGGGCGGGGTTTGCACTGATGACGTCATAACCGGAATGACGGAGCGGGAAATGGACCCACCTGCAGCTTCTCGATCAGGGCAGAGTTCCTCTTGGCTTTGACAGGTGAAGGCACACCTGAACATTTCTGAAAAAACAGAAAACATTTTCCACTCAACAACTTTGCAGTCCATTAATAAAGGAGAATAATAATCGCAAAATGTGGAGCGATGACTTGAGATATGAGTGACAAGTTTTTTTTTTTTAATATGAGCTCTTCTGCCAGTTTTTTTTTTTTTTTTTTTTTTTTGCTACGACTTGCGAGCACAGGCCGAAATATGAGCAAACGAGTGCTGTGTATGCGCGGCAGTCAACTCAAAGTAGGGCTGCACGATATATCGAAAAAATATCGATATCGTGATATTGGCCCATGCAATATGCATTTCGCAAAGACCTGTAATAAGTACCGATGCTAATTATTCGTAGTCGAGGAGTCAGATAACCGATATTTGAAGCCGATTATTCATTAAAAAAAAAGAAGTAAAAAATAAAAATAAAAAAAAGGGGGGGGGGGGAATATATTGATGTCAATTTTTTTGTTTTTTTAAATACAAATACCAATTTTGATTTTGGTGTAATGTCTTAAAGCTAATTATTAATTGATTTAATTAATAATTAATCAGTAATATTTATGTAATACACTTGCGACTGTTATCGGGCGCCATCTTGTGGCCATTTTATGATCAGGAGCTCGAAACTAGAAAAATAGGAAAATTGTCATCAATTGTCTCTCTTAAGACAAAAAAAAAAAGAATTATCACAGTAAATTTAATCCATTATTAAGGAAAAATTCTCAATTGGGATCTATAGCTCTTTAAAATGATCTGTCATTGTTTTTTTTCTTCGTATCAATCCTTGGTATCAGCATCAGTGACTACTCACTAGGAGTGTGACGATATATCGATTTCGTGATAATTTGTCTCCCGATAGATTATCGATACGCCTACGCAAGTATCGCAATATTTGTAGTTAATATTCAGCCACGAGAACGGCTCCGTTGTTCATGACTTATTGAGCAGTTCCTTGGCAGGCCCCTAGGGGGAGCGCCTCATAAGAGTGGCGGGGAAATGGACGCAAGTCTTCAGGCGAAGAAGACTCATCAGCGGACCAATGTATGGATAATCGCGTCATATCATGAGATAATCATTATCGTCAGCCTTGTATCGCATATCGTATCGTATCGTGAGGTTCCCACCCCTACCAGTCACTGGTATCGCTTTGGGGAAAAAGAAGCCTCCAACATCCCGATTTGAATCGAAATCAAATTGCGGCAAAGCGGCGCCAGACTTTTGCGATTTGTCAACGTGCTTCTTCTCACCTCCTGCTCGTCTCCGTGACTTTTGGGCAGCTGCAAGGAGCGAGGAGGTCGACGTCTCACCGGCTTCTCCTGGGAAAAACAAAAACAAAACAAAAACATTTCCACCGTGATTTTTAAAAAAAAAATTTTTTTCCATTTTAATTTTTTTTATCGACTAGATTCTAGGAATGTAAAGATATCCAAACATCGCAACACAATATTATCACGATATGGTAATGATATGATAATTATCACGATATTGTGGGGAGGTTGGCGATACAAAAGAAGGTCACAATATTGTCAAAAAAACAAGCTCATACAACAACAAAAAACACAAACACAATATTGTGTTTTTTGTACATTACAGCAATAAAAAATATAATATAAAAAATATATATATATATATATATATATATATATATATATATATATATATTAGGGGTGTGAATTGCCTCGTACCTGACGATTCGATTCGTATCACGATTCACAGGTCACGATTCGATTCGATACCGATTAATCCCGATACGAATTTATAAGTCGATTGTTGCGATTTTTTTTCATTCAAATTTAGAAAATACTAATCAGTAAGCTTGTAGAGTGTAAGATTTATATGAAAATGTATTATTTATTTATCTGAAATTTCAGTCTTAACATTCTTCCATGCTTAAGGTGTGAATCCTTTAAAAAAAAAAATAAAAAAATAAAATTGATTTTGCCTATTATTGAATCGATTCGAGAATCGCGCGATGTAGTATCGCGATATATCGCCGAATAGATTTTTTTAACACCCCTAATATATATATATATATATATATATATATATATATATATATATATATATATATATATATATATATATATAAAGGTACTCATACAAACATTACAATAAATTGATTAAAAAAATTAATAAAATTAATTAACTCATTAAACCCAAAAACGTAAAAATACGTTTTTAATACTTTGCCCTGCATTCTTAAAAAATTAGCCACCAGAGGGTGCTAGAACTGTACAATTGGAAATCAACCCGACTCTTTTAATAAACAGACGTGCTGCTTTTAATATCATGACATGACGTCGACGATATATTGCGGCACTTTTAATATCACGATATCACCGGTTATCGTTGCATCCCTATTCAATTCACCGATGTTCGGATGAACACTTAAACCAACTCACCGTGTCGCCAGCAGGGGGAGGCGGAGATGGACCTTTGAACCTTCCGGCAAGTTGGGCCACAGAAGGCCGGGGCGCCGTCTGCTCCTGACGGGGGACCATCAAAGCAAAAAAGAAGGAGGCAAGTTACAATCAGATGACACGTTTGCATCAACATGTCGGAGACACGCACGCACGCACGCACGCATGCACGCACACACAGCTGTTAACGTGCGCTTGATCCAGTCAAAAGGTCTCGCATTGCTCACATTCATCGGATAATGAAATCAGCACACAACACATGCAAACGTCTTCTTCTATTTTGGTGGGGTCACATTGAGCAACGTGCACACTGAGGACACGTTCAAAATGATTGCACGGCAAGAAAAACAAACTCAACCGTTAAAACCACTTCCTCCTTCTGTGTGTGTGCGTGCGCTACTTGTAACGATATCTATCCTGACATCTACTAACCAAATTTTGTTGACCGAGTGCCAATTGAAGTGATTGTTAGTACTGTATTTTAGGGATGTAATGATAACAGCAATATCGTGATATTGTGAATAAATTAAAGTGTCACAATATATAAAAAAAAAAAAAAAAGTTGGATTGATTTTCACTTGTGCAGTTTAGCACCCCCTGGTGGCTAGTGTTTTCTAGTGCAGTTTAATTTTCACAAGGCATGTTTTGGCCCTTCTATGTTTTAATGGTCACGTAATATGTTGTATATGTAATTTATTGTACTTATTCATTTCTTATGTAATTTAAATAATTATTAATTCATTTATTAATTTTATTAATACAAATTGTATCAATTTATTGTAATACTTGTATTAGTGCCTATATATATATATTATATTTCTATATATTTTATATATATCTAATATTTATATTTTTCAGTGCTGTAATGTACAAAAACACAATATTGTGTGTTTTTTGTTGTTGTATGAGCTCTTTTTTTTTTTTTTACAATATTGTGACCTTTTGTATTGTCAACCTCCCCATTATATCGTGATAATTATCGTATCATGATGTTCTACTGTATTTTTGACATTTTAAAGTCAAATTTAATATTTTTAAATAAATTATTTAAAAAAACAATGAACTGAAAAATAATCTAATAGATATTAAGACAATAATAATGAATCAAATACATTCTAAAAACAAAAAGGTAGTCCAGAAAGCCTCTTGGGGCTTACAAGCGCCATCTAGTGGCTGCCCGCGATATTACAGCAAGAAAATCCGAGTCACGAAGAAGTTATAGTTCGTGTGACAAGTTCCAAAAAACGGCACCTTTTCAACATGAGGCTTTATTTTTTTTAATGTGAATAAGATCAAAATGAGCATCACTAAATAAAAATGGATTCACTCTTCATTTTGATGATAATGAAAACAGAATGTTTACCTCCGTTTCTCGTCCACGTCCTTCCTGCATTTTTTTTTTCCTTCTTCTCTTTGCAAAAACTGCAACTTGAGCTGCCACTTCGCCCAATCACAGATTTGTGCGCTGTCGTATCATCTGTTTTTTTGGGGGGCAAAAAAGCTGAAGTTGAAGAAACGCGTCGATATGTGAGCAAACGACTTTAAAAGCACGTCTTTCCAACGGCGAGCACGCACGAGGCGTGTGTCGCGCTCACGTCGTCGCGCTTTGCAGGAAGTCGCTCCCGCTCGGCACTTTTTTGCTATTTCGTCACATGGCCGCACGCGACGACATCGTCAGCTCAGTACACAAAATGACTGACGAGATCGTCACAAATCTGCTGCTGTTGTCATTGATTCATTGATTCGCCTTCAGCAGATCAGCATAACAATTAAAGCCTTTGACTACAATGGAAGTTGTTGATTGTGACTGAGAACTAATCATCCAGATTCTTGAGAGCATTTTTTGTGTTTGAGTGGATCAACATCCAATTTCAAGATCCCCACAATTTAAAAGGGTCCACATTAAAGCGCGTCTCGATGCTTTCCAAAGTTCACATTTAACCACTTCGTCGTGTTTGATGGCCTCGACCCAGTCGTCGGAATTCAGTGGGTTCATTTTTATGGTCACAAAAAAATCGAAAGAGTTCCCATTAAAGCACTTCAGGGTGATGTTTTCGCCGTGAACTGAAATTGAAATCATTTGCTTGAAAGCCCATTACGGCGCCGGGTGCTCTCTTTTCAATCAATGACACTCAAACAGTCCACATTAAAGCAATAATGACACCATATCGGAAAGAGTCAAACGCATTCAAGTACTTGATGGTTTCTTCTCAATCGCTGAGCTTGAAAGAGTCCGCATTAAAGCATGCAACGTCAACGCTGGATTGTGTCTTCCCAATCAGTCTAATTGAACAGGTCAATTTTTATGGTCACAAAAAATTGAAAGAGCTCGCATTAAAGCACTTCAGGGTGATCTTTTCGTCATGAACTAAAATTGAAATCATTTGCTTTAAAGCCAATCAGGTTGCCGGGTGATTTCCTTTCGATCAATGAAGCTTTAAGAGTCCACATTAAAGCAATAATGACACCTGATTGGAAAGAGTCAAACGCATTCAAGTACTTGATGGTTTCTTCTCAATCGCTGAGCTTGAAAGAGTCCGCATTAAAGCATGCTGATGTTTCTTCATTATTTTAAATGTTCTTTTCTGCTACTTGTCTATGTTAATATGTTCGACAAACAAATAGCAGGACTTGAAAGTATATTTGTATTCAAGTTCACTTTGCAAACAATTATTGCTTTAGCATTATTATCAAAAGACCGAATGTGTTCGTAATACATTTTTACAACTAAAATTGATGTTTACTTGAAACGGATTTGTTGAAAAGCAAAATATGAGCCGCATATGAAAATAAGTTGCGGCCATCTAAAAGAAAAGTTGCGTCAGTCGATGTAAACGTTAACGGACGAGTTTTTACCTCCGTTTGACGTCGTCGTCGTCGTCTGTTTGCCGGTCGAGGACGTGCGAGAGAGCCGAAGCAGGCCGGCGGTTTAAATATAGAACACGACAGATACGCGCCGGCTCGTGTTCACTCGCACGTTTAGCATTTCTCACACAATCCTGCATTCAACATTCATTCATTTATTGCAATTGCGATATCATAACACCACCATGAACTTTTGATTGGAGCTAGTAAGTATGTTATGCTTCAAATGACAGTATCTTACATGACAGGATGTAAAAAAAGGGGCAGTGGGGAGTTGATTTGAAATAAATTGTGTTTAGTCATAATCCAACTTTATGCTTTAGACAAGCAGCCGCTTTCATCTCTCTGTTGAATAGTTTTATCAAACTGGAAAGTTTCCCTTTTTTTTTTCTTTTTTTTTTTGCTGCAGGGATAATCCGCCCATTTGTTTTTGTTTTTTTATTTCCGATTTTTAGTAGTCATTGGACGCCGATAACCAGATATTTGGAGCTGATCATTTATTGTCATTAAAAGGGAAAATATTGGCATCAAAATGGGAAAAAATACAAACTCCAGGTCATAATTTTTATAAAATGTTAACGCATATGTTTATTCCAAAACTTTTTAGGGTTTGTAAAATATTGGAGGTTTAAAAAAAAACGGGAAAAAAAATCTTAGTCAATAGACGTCTTTGTTTTAAAAATGTTTTTAAAAAAATGTGTTTATTTATTTCCATTTATATTTATATTTTTGGATATAATTTTTAAATTATATATATATTTTTTAATATTCATTTTTATTTTCACTTTGTCATTTATTTGTTTATTTATTTTGCCGTTTATTTACTTAGTCATTTATTTAATCCTCAGTGTGTCTTGCTTGACTAAATAAATGACTAAATAAATCACTAAATAACTAAATAATGACTAAATAAATGAATGACTAGATAAATAAATAAATACATTACCAAAAGTGATTTTTTTTAAATATAATTTTTGAATATCTATATTTTTATATCTATATTTTTTGAGATAATTGTTGAATTATATATATTTTTTGATATTCATTTTTATTTTCACTTGTAGTCATTTCTTTATTTTGAATTTTGTCAGTTTTGGTCCTCCGTACTTTTAAAGCTCGCTAGTTACTTCATATCACTTGGCCAGTTTGCGATATTACATGACAGGATATAAAACAAAGGAGTGTATTTTTTGTGGTTTACAATTAACGACTTGCCATCCATCGATGGATTTGTAGCTTGATCTCGTGGCACGCAAGTATTTCCAACTTTGACGATAAAAACTTGCGGATGGCCAATGAAAACGGAATATGCGCAATAAATACGTAGCTGCTAGCTAGCTCGCGTTGTTAATTTCAAGAGGCGGGACAACATCAAAACGACGTGAAGATTTGGAGACGCAGTCGTCAGGAAGTGAACACGTTTTGAAGAGGAAGCGATGTCTCCACCTTCAAAGGAAATTGAGTCAAGCAAACGTCTTCTCTCGCTTCTCCTTTCGTCTTCCTTCAATTCCGCCCATCAAAAAAAAAAAAGATTTGCATCACACAGCCATTCTCAAAAATGTGGTCCGCGACACAAGCACCGAATTAAACTGTGCGTAATGTAACCGTAGTTTACGATTCATATTAAATATATCAAATAGGACGATAATATTAAACATATCAAATAGGGGTGGGAACCTCTGGATACGATACCTCACGATACGATAACGATATGCGATACAACAACGATTATCTCACGATATGACGATGCCACAATTATCGATAATCTTATCAGGTCATAAATCCACGATAATCTACGATAAAACTAATCATAAAATAATGTTAATAATAATAATAATTATAATAATAATAATAATAATAATAAATACTAAATAAATAAATCATAATAAATAATAAATACATAAATAATTCAGAATACAACAAAAACAATATAAATATTATAATAATATAATAGCAAATTATATATATTTTTTTAGGTGGTAAAACTTTCAGAACCATTTTTTTTTAATTAAATTGGACTAACAACGCAAAAACACGGATGTTGTCATCGTTATTGCAGTTACATTATTTATTAATACATAACATTTTACACAACACAATTTTTCAAACATCTACAAAAACCGGACATGTGACATTTTTTTGTTGTTGTTTGTTTTGGTTAGATTTACATAAATACTTTAAACTTTGATCAGAGTAAATACAGTTGACTTCACTTCCTGGTTTGGACATGACACGCACACACACAAAACCTGACGTCTGTCTCTCGATTCGATTTTTGGGCCTGAGATTCGATTCAGAATCGATTTTTGATTCAAAATGATGTGACCGACAATAATTTCTGCTTCAATTTATAGATGAGCAAATAATAGTCATCATCTTACTCCAGTCTGACTCGCTAATGCTAATTAGCGAGCTACTCGTGGCACTTTTATCCCTCAAAAATAAACGTCTATTCATACCAAACGCTTCAGGAATGTTTACAGAGAATCATCTTAACATGACTCACCGGCATATGCTCATCCACGCTGCCAAAACAATCAACTTTTATTAGCATAACTTGATGGTGACTTTTTCCTTCTACTCTAATGTGGCAACAGACCGTGCAGAACCACACTGCCCCCACGTGGCCAAATCGGGTACAACATCAACAACGTTCCCAGTACACAAACAAGGGGCAAGACAGTTTGAAATAATTGAAATCAAATCGATTTTAGGACATTTAAATCCAGAAAAGTAATCGTGTAGATGACATTAGTGATTTTTTTTTTGATTTTTTTTTTCGAGTTGTTGTGACGTGGAAGTACAGTTTTGCCACAAGTGCGAGTTCGTTGTGAGCTTCGGCGACGTCATTTCTTCTTCTTGAAGATTTTATTGAAGGCGTTTCTGCGCCGGCCGCCGCCCCCCGACGCCTCGCCCCCCTCTTCGCGCGCGTCCTCGGCGGGGCTCCACCCGGCGGCGGCGGCGGGCACGCGGGCGGCGCCGTCGCTCGCCACGCACAGCGAGCGGGTGGAGCAGGACGACGCCAGGACGGCGGCCGCCGAGATGCCGCGCAACTCGCCCAGGCTTGAGCTCTTCTCCAGGCCGCCTCCTCCTCCTGCTCTCATCGGGAGCCGATTGGACAGGAGGTGTGTCCTGGAGCCGTACGGGCTTCGCGATTGGCTGTGAGGGTGCGGGAGGGGCGAATCCGAGTCGGAGCGATCCATGATGTCCCTGAGGGGAGGAAAGGATGAGTTTGGGTTCGTGGTGGGCGATGACTTGCAAATTGTGGGAGCGATTCGATACCAAGTCAATACGTGGCCAGTATCGCTGATACCGATATCGATACTTGCTATGTAATTATTTTATTTTTAATGACGTTAGCTGTATGATTGAATTGCTTATTCACAATCAAATTTCATAATTGAAGTGTTTTTGTGCCGTTTCCTTGCAATAAGGAACATGCAATAAGTTTGGTAACACTTTATAATAACTATCCGTTATAAGTAGTTGGTAGATCATTAGTTGATTGTTAATGAATGAGTTGTTAATGACTTATTAAATGTTTGTTAACTGTTTGTTAAGGATTTATACTTATGACTATAAACAGTTAATATGTCATGATTAAACTGTTAGTTATTTAGTTATAAATGACTTGTTAACTGTTTATTAATCATTTGTAACTATATATTATAAATGAGTAAGACTAAGTTAACAAACTATTCGTAAATGACTTGTTAAGTATCAGTTAATAGTTTCTATCTGTTATGAGGACGTTATTGTAAAGTGTTCGCTATTCCTCATTTATTACCTGTTAATAAATGAGGAACAGTTGCAACTTTACAATAACATCACAATAATATAAATTACTGACTTACTTACTAATACTTCACTTCTATATGAGCTCATTCTTCACATTGTTAACCATCTACTAATACCGATGAAACTTTGTCAAACAACAAACAGGTGTAACAAGTTGAAAGTACAGAAATTGAAAATATAAAATGACTATGCCGAAATATCAATTTTCCGTCCCATTGAACTTTTTCCACTCATTTGCTCTTCTACAAAGTTTCACTGGTTTAGTATGAGTAGATGGTTAACAAACTATTAACAACTGCTGTAAAGAAGTGAGTTCATCTACTACTTAAATATTAGTTATTACTTTATTTATGTTATTGGGACGTTATTGTAAAGTTGCAACTATTCCACATTTACTAACGCGTAATAAATGAGGAATAGTGGAAACTTTAGAATAACGTCCCAAAAATCTATACAAACTATGACGTAATACTTAACAAGTCATTAGTAAGTCATTTGCTAATAGCTTGTTAACCATGTATTACTAATTTATAAAATAGAGTTATGAATAATTAATATACAGTTAACAAGTCATTTTAGAGCTCAATAACTAACAGTTTAATAATGACATTTTTACTATTTATAGACATCATTTTAAAACCTTAACAAACAGTTAACAAACATTTAATAAGTCATTAACAACTCATTAATTAACAGTTTACTAATGGTCTATTAACTAGTTATAACAGGTAGTTATTAGAAAGTGTTACCGAAAACGCTTTATCAATGTTTTGTCCCCCCAGAAACATTCCAACCATAACAAAATATATTTTTTAATGTTCTTAAAGTGCACAACGTGATCATAGGTAAAAAAATAAAAAAATAAAAAACATGTAAACAAATACTTTATCATATACTATTCAGAAACTATTATATATTTAGATCGACTGCAAAAATGCATATCGATACCAAGTCTGGATCGATATTGTATCAATATCAGATCGATGCTGACCTGGTATCGATAATGTCGATATTTTGATCGACTGCAAAATTGCAGGCATAATTTATCCAAGCTAGTGGTGGGCATATCGATCCAAATATCGATATTATGATGATATTATTGCATTTTTGCAGTCAAAACGCACATGCACAACACGTCAACGGCACGCAGCAAGGCCGAGCCGGGCGGGCGAGCGAGCGAGCAAGGTACCCCGAGCTGCCGGAGCGACAGCGCCGCCGCCGGCTCGCCAGCGCCGTCGATTGGGAGAGCAGAGAAGAAAAGCGAGCCGTTGCCTCCGCGTAGGAATCGGACAGAGAAGGAGGAGGGGGAGGAGGGGGAGGAGGGGGAGGGTGTCGACAGGGTGAGAAGAGGGCCGGCGGGTGAGGAAGCGAGGCCGGGCAGACGGAAGGATGAGAGAGGGAGGAGAAAAGAGGCGGGGCCGCCGGCACGGCGAGGAATTCCAGCTGGCCGACGGAGTGGCGGCGCTTCTGGCGCGCGGGGCCCCCGGGAGGGCCGCCGCCCACTTCCTGCCGGTTTCCGTCTACCAACCTCTGGGAGATGAACATCGTCGACGAGTCTACCGTCCGTTGCTGCGCGGGCGTCAGACTCGGAGCTGAGAAAAACGACAAACAAGACTCGTTTACTCGTTTACTCGTTTACATGTCACTCGCAAAAAAAAAAAAAAAAAAGGAGACAAGCTTCTTCATCTGGCTTCCGTTCGACCACAAAGTTCACCACAAACTTTGGCGAATCCCGTCAAGTACTGCATTTTGTCTATCGAGGACCAAAACTGACAAAAGAAATACTAAAAGAATAAAGTGAAAATACAAACATATAAAATATACAATTCAAATATTAAATACAATAATATATATAAGTGGGAAAAAAAACTATCCATAAATAAATATTAAAAGTAAAAATAAAAAGTAAGATTCAAAAAATAAAAAATAAATACTTTCATTAAATTCCACATTTATTTTTTATATTTTTTGTTTTGGAAATAAATACCAAAAAAAATATTTCCACATTTATTTTTATATTTATTTTCATTGTTTGTGTGGATGGCGGAGAACAGGACATGCTGTCGTTATTTTTTCACTTAATTCATTAAGTATTTCTTTACTTTTGAATTTTGTCAAATAGTAAAAATAAATTAAAAAATAGATTAAAAAATACATATAAAAATGTGGAAATTAAAAATAAAATTTTCCATATTTTTATTTTTATTTTTTGTGTGGAATAGCATAAATAGCAAAAATAATTACAAAAAAAGATTAAAAAAATAAATGTAAAAATAAATGTGGAAATACAAAAAAAAAAATATTTCCACATTTATTTTTTATTTATTTTGTGTGGATGGCGGAGAACAGGACGGAGCTGTCATGATTTTTTCACTTAATTCATTTAGTATTTATTTACTTTTTAAGAAAAATTATTTCCACATTTATTTGTATTTTTTTTAATCTTTTTTTTGCAGTTTTAGTTTGTTTTTATTTCCATTTATATTTACTTTTTTAAATTATATTTTTTATATCCGTTATTTTATATTTTATAACTTGGGCAGTTTTGGTCCTCCATATTAGTCAAGCGTAAAAGTAACTCCATGAGAAAGGCTGATTGAGAACTTGAGTGGAGAGGGAGGGGCCAACCGGAGAGCTTCCACGGCGATTGGTTGTCCGCGATGCCGCTCAGTGGCCAAAGGTCACTCACTCGTCGGTCCATCTGCCAGGCTGCATCTGCAGGCAGCCAATCAGAAGACGTTCTTTAAACAAACAAAAAAAAGCCCCGAGACTTGTCGATTGGGCTCCTCCTACATTGTTTACTTTGGCCTACAAATGGCAAACATTGATCTTTCTAATGATTAAAGAAAGTGGCTATTTTGCACATTCCATGTGGGCGCGGTTGCACTCAACTGACATTTGAGCGTCCCGGGCGACAGGATGTCCTCGTCCATGTCGTCCAGGTCGTCGGACAGGAGGAGGTGCTGCGGCGTGGCCGGCCGCAGGCCCAGGAAGGACGGGTCCAGATTGAGGGCGGCGGCCAGCGCCCCCAGGCCCGGGTTGCTCACCAGGCAGAAACCCGTCAGGTTCTCGATGTTCTGCCAGCGGTGCAGCTTCTCGCGCAGCGCCGCCGTCACGTCGGCCAGGGCCTGCCTGGACCGCACGTCGGGAGGTTATATTTGTCACATTTTGATAGTCACAGGTCAAAGGTCACTCACTTGGCAGAAAGGATCTTGTGGTCGACGTCGTCCAGCGAGGAGCTGTGGGCCACGTGAAACGTGCCAAACAGAGAACTTCTCTTCTTCTTGATCTTCTCGGCCTGAAATAGTGATCAAAATGGTCGTCGTTTAGCGTTTAGCGGATCTTCCGGCCGGGGGCGATGACGGCAATTGATCTCATCTCCTCCCTCACCCCCTCCCTGGCTTGCAGCAGCTGCCTCTCGGCGCTCTGCTTCTTGACGTTGTAGTACTGGACTTCCACCTCGTGCGTCAGCTGCAGCCACATCTGCAGCGCGTCCGGCGGCGACCAGCCGGCCCGCCACTCCAGCTCCCTCTCGGCCTTTTTCAGCGCCGTCCTCACCTGCGGCGGACGCACAACAACAACAACAACAACAAAAAGTGGAACGAACGCTCCATCGCGCAAAAAAAAACTGTCTGTGTCGCCGGCCCTCCACCTGCTCCAGTTCTTCCTCGGCGTACTTCTGCCGACTCCGCTCGTTCTCGGCGCCCTCGCGCAGCTGACGCAGCCGCCGGGCCTCCTGCTTGGCCGCGTCGATCTCGTGCCGAAGCTCCGCCTCCACCTTCACTTTCTCCACCTGGACGCAGCGCTGGTCCTCCTGCGCCTTTTGCAGCCTCGCAACGACAACAACGACGACGACGGAATGATGACTTTGACTTTGAAATTAGTATTAGATCGATATTGTTGTTGTTTTTTTTCCAAGGCAGATACCGATACCAATCATGAGTAGTCAAGGAGACCGATAACTGATACTTCAAGCCGATATTTGTTTGCAGTTAAAGAGAACATATTAGCGGCAACTTTTTGAACAATTATTTGTTAAACATAAAGAATTGACGGCTTTGTTGAAAAATTAAAACAAAAGTCCATATTTTGCCCAGAATTAATTTGATAACTTCATTATTTTTCATGGACAATTTAAAAACTCATTTTCGCACTTGCTGCCGACCGATGATGTCATCACCTGCGCTGAGGAAGTCGCTAACGACCAATCATGGCTCACCTTGTTTTCTGGGTTTGAATGAAATAAAAGAGTTAACTTTATGTTTTAATATCCATCCATCCATCCATTTTCTTGACCGCTTATTCCTCACAAGACTTAGACTAAAGACTTAGACTTGGACTTGACTTTATTGATCCCTTTGGGATGGCTCCCTCTTTACATGTCCAGCAGCAATGAGAACAGATAATAAAATGAAAAATAATTCAATCAATCAATAAATAAGGTTATTACACCAGAGATTGAATTAATAATAACAATAATAATAAAATGAAAAATAAGAATTCAATCAATCAATAAATAAGGACATTATTAATATTATTAATATTATTATTACCTATTAATAACACATTTTGCAACTTTTTATCGACTGAAAATGACATCACAAGGGCTAACCAATCACAGCTCACCTTGTGAATGTTACATGACCAAACCTAGAAAACAGGTGAGCTGTGATTGGTTACCTGAGCCCTTGTGATGTCATTTTCAGTCGATAAAAAGTTGCAAAATGTGTTATTAATAAGTAATAATAATAATATTATTATAATATTAATAATGTCCTTATTTATTGATTAACAATAAATAATAATAATAAAATGAAAAATAAGAATTCAATCAATAAATAAATAAGGACATTATTAATATTGTTATAATATTATTATTACTTATTAATAACACATTTTGCAACTTTTTATCGACTGAAAATGACATCACAAGGGCTCAGGTAACCAATCACAGCTCACCTGTTTTCTAGGTTTGGTCATGTGACATTCACAAGGTGAGCTGTGATTGGTTACCTGAACCCTTGTGATGTCATTTTCAGTCGACAGCAAGTTGCAAAATGCTTTTTAAAAGGTGCTAATTGTACATGAAAAATAATGAAAATATCAAATTTATTATAGGCAAAATATTAATCTTTGACTGCCAAAAATAAGTAAAGTATCCCTTTAAAATAAATAAAAATAAAATAAAAATCCTTTACAACACTTTTCTCATGGAGACATTTACATTTTCTCATATTTCCCTCGTTTAAACATTCTCAATCTTCAAACTTTCATACATTTCATAAAATAGATGCATGATTGTTAAAAAAAAAATGCATGCAAAATTGCACACACAAAAAATGCAACACGGTGAGGCTGCGAAAAGTGAAGCGCCTTATAGCGAGGGAACGCGAGAAGTAATTGAATATATTAAGCAGCAGGTGGCGCTGTGACCTGTCTGCCTTGTTTTGTTTGTGACATGGAGCAACGAGAGGAAAGTGTGTCACGGGCACATGAGCGAGCACCTGTTTGAGTCCAAATGAGCGACAGTGGATCAGCGCAGCAGCTGAATATACGACAAGAGAACGTCATCGTGACAAAACGACGACAACAAGTCGCGAACGTTCATCTCCGGCGTGCGTGCGCGCGTGTGCGCACGCGCGGAGGACAGACTGTCAAGCGAACTCCTGCTCGTCTCTCGTTGCCCTTAAAAGGAGTTTCAAAGTGGAATCTTTGTTGCCTGCTGGTCACGGTCTCACGGTTCTGTTTTGTTTGTTTTTTTTAACTCACTTTTCCTGCATGTCCAACAGGCTCTGCTCGGCCCTCTGAAGCCCCTCCAGGTCCTTCATCAGCTTGCCCAGGTCGTCCCGGGACCTTCTGGTCTGGACGTAAGCGAACCAGCAGCCGCCCAGCGCCGCCAGGATGGACGCGCCCAGCACCAGGTCCTTCCACCGGTTCTGTCGGCCTACTTTCACGCACGCACACACGCGGGTTATATAAATAGACGGCAAGGCCGTCATGCGGTGATGGAGTGTTTGCAAAAAAAAAAGAGGATTTCAGCGGTGGTTTTTCAGCCTGTTTTTAGTCTGGAACTTTTGAATGAAACTTTGCTGGCGTGTTTATTATTATTTCAACTACATTATTGTGGGCGCTCAGTTTACAACGAGTTCCTTGCTGGTGCAAAATATCTGCTAAATCCAGTTTTTGTTGTTGTTGACTTCTAGGTAGACTTGAACTGCCTTTGCACAACATGCCTGCTCTGGAAGTTCTTTTTTTTTTTTTTTTTTCCGTTGTAGTAGTAGCAGGCCTTCTGTCAAATCAAATAGAAACGACCATCAACTTTTTCCCCATTCATTTTCAATGCGACTGACAAACTTGTTTTTTTGTCATTTATTTCATATTTCTTTATATATTTTTTTAATATATTTTTGTTTACTTTTGTTTTATTATATAATTATTTATATTATATGCATTTATATACTTTCAACCACAATTAATAGTGTCATTTTCACATAATTTATCTTTTAATTTACTTCATAAGCATTCCACATGCAGTGAAATATTAGCAATTATTCATATTTTTTTTTATATTATTTTGTTTACTTTTGTTTTAATTCATCCATCCATCCATTTTCTTAACCGCTTACACCAGGGTTGTTTTAATTATTATATAATGTATTTTTTATGATTTTTTTTTTTTTTTAATATTTATATTATACACATTTCATTTCAACTTCAATTAATAATGTGTAATTTTCACGTAATGTATTATTTCAGTTTAAGCATTCCACATGCATTCAAATCTTAGCATTTATTTATATTTTTTTATATTCTTTTGGTTACTTTTGTTGTATTATATAATTTATTTTTATTATTTTGTATTATTATATTATACGCATTTATTTCATTTCAACCCCAATTAATAACGCGTAATTTTCACATAATTTATTATTTCAATTGAAGCATTCCACATGCATTCAAAACTTAGCATTTATTTATATTTTTTATATTTTGTTTACTTTTGTTGGATTTATTGTATAATTTATTTAGATTTTTTTTTTCATTTGTATTTTTTATTTTTGATATTATACGCATTGATTTCATTTCAACTCCAGTTAATGATGTGTAATTTTCACATAATTTACCTTGAATTGACTTGCTGAGCGTTCCACATGCATTCAAATATTAGCATTCCTCTTTCAGCATTCCCACGCAATTTCTGCAGAAATTGTGCTCGTTTTTCGACTTGTTCGGAATCGTTTGGCCTGAGCCGAGAGGTCAGTCGGCACTCTACCTTGATGCTTTTTGCTGACCAGGCAGGAAGTGAAGTGGCGCCTACCTGCCGGCGGTCCGAACAGCACCGTATCCAGCGCCTTGAGCTGCAACTTCTGCGCGTGGCTGCGCTCCAAAATTTTCAACACGCCCGCCGTCAGGGTGGCGTTCTTCACCGCCAGCCTGATGGCGGAAAGAGCGGGATGAGGTCAGGCGAGGTCACCCGCTCGCTCCATCCATCCGCGTGGCCGCAGGCGTGCGTGACACGTACAGGTGAGCGTTACCTTGGCAACGCCCTGCCGTCCAGCCCGTGTTTCCGGAAGCTTTCGGCGTACTGGGGGAGCTCCACGCTCAGTTGCAGCCACTCCGCCACCTGCTCGCCTGTCCAGTTGTACACTGGACACAGTTTGCGTTTTGTTCTCGTTTTAGTTTTTGACGAGAGAGCTGTAATCGTGCAGGTAGCGGTCCCGCCCCCTCTCACCTGTTCCCGGACTCACCTTCTGAGTTCTTCCAGGCGTCCCACATGTCCTGCACGCTGATGCGCAGGTCCGCGCGGTGGAAGTTGCTGTGCTTGGCTTTCGGGTCGTGATACTTGAGGTCCTCTCGCAGAAACTGACGCAACAAAAAAAGTCCAACCGCCAGTCAGACGTCTCGAGTGACGTTTTTTGTTTAGTTTTTCCGTTTTGTGTGTTTCTCACCTCGTCGGTCTCTGCGGCGTCCACCGTTCCGTCGGCGTCGTCGTCCATCTGCTTGTGGATGCTGCGGATGGCCTCGAAGCTCAACAGGGCGTTCTCGTCCTCGCACAACGTTCGGTCCAGTGTGCACAGATCTACGAGGCACGCCATCAAAAGTCAACACACCCCTTGTTTAAATGCTGCGTTTTTATCATATTCAAAACAAAAAAACAAAACAAAATGAGCCTAAGATACAGCATTTCAAAACTTTTTCAAACATTCATTTCATCTAGTATGATGCAACTCAATAGTTAAAAAAAGAAAAAAAAAGGTGGTTGCACAAGTGTCCACACCCTCATGAGAGTCGTTGAAATGTTCTAGTAGGCTTTGATTGACATATTTGTTGACCTCATTTCAAGCATTTGCAAGATTCAACTGTTCAATAAATACAATTGTAATAATTAGAAAATGTTAATTGTAATAAAAAAAAAAAAAGTGTACGTTTTTTGGCCAAGGTTGATCGAAAATATTCTGGACACCACACCAACATCCAAATTATGAGCATTTTTTTCATATTTAATTTGAATATAATATATGCACAATAATATTGGAAAATCATGCGATATAGTTGCTGAATATAGCGATAGATATTGCGATATTTAACATGTGTACAGAAATGACATTTTTATTAACTAATGAAATAATTTAAAAAAATAATCATGCAGCAAAATAAGCAAACTCAATAAATTAATGAATTATTACTTCTCGATAATGTTCAACTATTGGATGGCGGTGCACATTTTACTTAGCGGCTGACTGGTCAAATTCAAATCAAAGCATAAAATTACATATAAAACTTATTGCATTCTGTGCGATGTGCATATTGCATGGACCAATATTGTGATATTGATTTTTTTTATATATATTGTGCAGCTGTAGATAGATAGTTAAATAGACAGAAATGTCATATTTAAACTAAAATTTAATAACTAACTTACAAAAAAGAAAAAATAATGCTCAGTTTTTCAATGCAGCAATTTTTGATTTATGGCAACACGGTGCGCTAGTGGTTAGTACATTTGCCACAGTTGAATGGTTCTGGGTTTGAATCTCAGCCCGGACTTAGTGTGGGTTTTCTCCTGTTATGTGAGCCTTGCAACAACGCGTGCAGTATATGTTAGCGCAATTGAGGAATGTCTGTGAATCGTTTTGTCTCTTTGCTTCCAGTAGCCATTAGAACAAAAAAAAAAATCCCGGAAATTAGTTCCGTGTACCTTTTAGAAAGTAGCTTACAACAAAAATAAAAAATGGTGCTTGCAGTAGTTGACAGTTAGCAGTTAGCATCCAGTCGTGGCCTCATGCCTTTGGTCGCCATGACAACCGAGTTGACTTGGACGCATGACAGCAGGAACGTTATGCCCACATTTGGTCATTCGGGCCTCTTGAGACTCTCTGGACGATCGCGTGCGTGTGCGTGCGCGCGCGTGTGCACGATGAGCTCACGGTCCAGAATAGCAAGTCGAAGACAAACACGCTTTGTCCAGGTTCGAAGTCGTTCCCATTCATCTGGGAAGGACAAACCTAAACAGAGCGTAAATCATCAGATGGCGTTTCCAAGTCGAGCGCAAACTCGCACGGGAAGTCGTCTCGCAGGAGTCGCTTTTATTTATACTGCCTTGAAATGACTTGTGCTGCTCACTGCGGAAATACGACAGTTCGTGTACACCACAGACCAGTAAGTACAGTGCGCTGCAGTTTTTTTTTTTTTTTTTTTGTGTCCTGAAATCTCCCACAACGTCCTGGCGAATAGGAAAGCCGGAATTGGTGTCAAGGAAGTACAGTAGAGCTATGAGTGCCCCATTTAAGATTTTTCAAGCTATTTTCTTTATTTATATGATATATTTTATTTTATTTTTTATTTGTACAGTATATATAGATTTTTTTAATTATATTTTTTGTCATGTTGGAACAAATTAAAGGCATTTCCATGAAAAAAACTGATTTAAAGTCAGTTGAGTTGCAAACTTGGTTATACTAGAAGTGCCACTAAACTGCTCATCTAGTTAACACATTAATGAGATCCAGTCTACAATTTAGCCCAACTGAAAGGCTGTTTATGTGCTGCTGTTTTGGTTAGCAACAGAGTTCATGTTCGCGTGTGAACAATAGCATCCATGATCATATGGAGGACCAAAACTGACAAAATTAAAAATAAATAAATGACTACATAAATAGATAAATAAATGACTAAATACATAGATAAATAAATAAATTACTAAATCAATGACTAAATAAATAGATAAATAAATTACGAAATAAATAAATGACTAAATAAATAAATGACTAAAAAGTGAAAATAAAAACGGATTTATTTCCATTTATATTTATTTTTTAGATATAATTTTCGCATTATATTTTCTTTTTTTTTTAATCCATTTTTATTTTCACTTTTACTAATTTATTTATTTAGTTATTTATTTATTTAGAATTTTGGCAGTTTTGGTTCTCCACATGACCAGAGTGAGGGTTGGAGAAAAAAAACAAGAGAAAAAAAACAAACAAACAAGTGAGGCATCTATTTGAGGGAGGCGCTAACTTATTTTGTCTTAAGTGGCTCGGCGTCTAATTGGTTAAAAGCGTCTATTCAAGGGACGAATAGGAAACGAGAGATCCCGAGTGGACGTTGTTTTGTTTGGCCAGTGGAAAAAAAAAAAAAAAAGCTCTTCGCGCTCGTCAACGCCGTCCATCAAGTTGACCCTCACTCAGTCAATTGTACATCACAAAAAAAAAAAAAAAGGTAAAGACAGACACAGAGGTGAAGTGACACCAAGCGTCACGTGAGAGGATTAACATCAACAGCTGGGAGAGGATAAAAATACAGAAAGAAGCAGGAAGGTCAAGTCAAAGTCAACACTGTAACAACCGCGACATTTTTTCAGCACATTTGACTCACAAAAATTCGACTTACACTCGCACGACTGCAGATTGACTTTCACACGGAACCAACTTGTTACAACGCAAAAAAAAAGAAAGAAAAAGAAAGAAAAAACACGACCCCTGGTGTTCGTATTGGGGAAACAACACGTTGGGATAATATTTGGGAAGCTCTCCACAACAATTCCAAAATTCCACATTGGCGCTGAGACGAGCTCTCGAATGAAACTCGATAGCATCGTTCACAATGCTAACAAGTCACGTTCATATTCAGTCTCCTCGCTACATAAACCATGTACAGTAGCGAACACTAAAAACATGACAAGACAAAGACTTTCTTGACAGTAAGCGCGAATCTATTTGTGTCGCAAGCGTTTCCTTCCTGCGACGCCGCACGGAAGCTGCGGTGAAGCGAACCAGCGGCTATCGCACGTCACGCCGTCATCGTACGCAAATCGTTTCCTTTCAAACACTTGGTGCAAATGTGAACTTTTGCAGTCAAATAATGTAACGATATCCAAACATCGCAATATGACGCTCACGATACGATAATGATCACGATATTGTGGGGAGGTTGGCGATACAAAAAAAAGTCACAATATTGTAAAAAATACATCAATAATTGAGCTCTTGCTAAAAACGAAAACAATATTGTGCTTTTGTACATAACAGCAATGCATATAAACAATCTACAATCTCAAATAACGCTTACTTGCTAATTATCTTCCCCTTCTGACCACTAGCGACCATTTTAAACATAGAAGGGCCAAAACATGCCTTCTGAAAATTAAACTGCACTAAAAAAACAAAAAAAAAAACTAGCCACCAGAGGGTGCTAGAACTGCACAAATAGAAACCAACCCGACTTTTTTAAACGGATGTGCTGCTTTTAACTCATTGACTGGCAGCCATTTTCACAGAAACAATCCTGTTCGCTCGCGGCTCTTTGACTGGATTTGGACTGATTTTGCAAAGCCTACCAGAATATTGCGTTCTATTGCTTTGCAGTTGAGAAGCTTCATCAAAGCCTTCTGTGTGCTCTGGCATTTTAAAAAACAAACAAACACACAAAAAAACGTATAAATACGTCTTTGGGAGACTTAAAACATTTAAAATACATTTTTGGGAGCAAATGAGTTAATATCGTGACATGATGATGACGATATATTGTGGCAGTTTTAATAATATCGCAATATCATGTTATTGCCGTTATCGTTACACCCCTAACTCATTCACTGCCATTGACGGAAAAAGACGTCAAAATATGCATTTTTTAGCTGGTCTGGCGGTGAATGTGATAATAAGACAGGCAAACAAAAATGCTATTTACAGATGTTTTCAGATGTTTGTCAACTTACCTGCCGCTGCCGCGTGTGAATGTTGACGTTGATGTTGATGTTGACGGTCCGGCTGGGCACGCTCACCTTTGCCCGCGTAGACGCTCAGGACACACAGCAGCCACAAACGCACGCGCGCCATGTCTGCGACACCACACAGCAGAACGTCAAACTTCCGACACACACAAATGCAACACATATACAAGCACACTGCTGCTGCAAAAAAAAAGTGCAAGAAGATTTCATAACTGGACACATTTGCTGATTTATTAAGAAGAAGAAAAAAAGAGAGCGAGAAGCCCCTCCCCAAACATCAACATCTCCCATTTCCTCACACACACAAAAAAGTCAACCGTCAAGATTCCTTGTGAAATGTGCCCACAAACGCCTCCCAAACTCGAGTCATCACTCACATGTGCAGCGAAGTCTCCTCTTAATCCATCGGCGGTCGTCAGATCACGTCCAAAAAGAAAGAAGCGAGACAAATCATCAACAACGCGCCGCTGATGATGATGATGATGATGATGATGATGATGATGATGATGATGATGATGATCGCACTCGCACTTCTTCACGAGGAGTCCAACTGAAACAGCTGCTAAGAGAGAAAGAGAGAGAAAAAAAAGTATCCAGCGATCCGCCTGTGCTGCGTTCAGGGACCCTCAGCAAAAAAAACAAAAATGTTTGCACATGATTTGGTGTTATTCTCATTCCATTTTGGCTTTAACGCTGTATTTGAATTTCAGAAGGTGCCTGGTGCATATTGTAAGAAATTTTAAAAGCTTTATTTGCATTTAAAAATGTTGAAGTAGTTGCAGCAGCTTTTTTTGCTCTTACAAGGGTTGTAAAAAATGCAAAATTTCTCAAGTTTTTTTATTTTGATTTTATTTTTTTATTTACCTTGGAAAAAAAGATATCCAACAATATTTTGGCTCATTATCTAAAAAAATTTTTTTTTCAATTTATTTTTTAAAACATGCATCATTTTTGTAAAAACAAACAAACAAAAAAACCTTGTTCTCACAATATTCCAACTTTTCAATTTTATTTTTTTATGATTTTACTGTCACAAGATTACAACTTTTTTTTTTCTAGGTTAAAAAAAATCTTGCAAGATAAAAACCTTTTTTCTCACATATGCATTTGTTGTCCAATAATACAATACAATAATATTTTAGCAAAAAATAAATAAAAAATCCCCCTCAAATATATGCAACTTTTGTCAAGCAAAATACAGTACAAATTTTTCCGGTGCAGATATGCTTTTGTTCCTTTCATAAAAAAAATCTGATTTTTTGTTCGAACTGCATAACTCATGCTTCCTAAAAAATGTTTTTTTAATTAATTAATAATAGTAATAATAATAATAATAATAATATGTATGTTTTTTCCCTTTGCATTTCTTTTTTGATTCAAGTTCTCTCATTTCCAACAGCCTATGAAGGCATCATTCAAATAATTCAGCAGTGCCCCCTCATGGTCAAAGGCGGAACATGCGTATCCAGCCACAGAGGGAAACCAATTTCAAGTAAGCAGTTAAAAAAAAAGAAGAAGAAGAAAATATTTGTTTTTATAACTAGACGAAGCTGACAACAATTTTGGGACCAAAATGTAAAAGAGTCACATATGAGTACAAGAACCAAATTTATTTGGATCGTCCACTGATTCGCAGTGGAGTGCACGTGGACAAGTAATGATACACGGGCTCCCTCTAGTGTTGTGCAAAGGAATTACAGTCTAAGTTCAGTTCACTTGTATTTAATGTTTTAGTCCAATACATTAGAATTTTTTGTTTTTGTTTCAAACTTTCCAAGTAACAACGGACACGAGTCGCTAGGCGGCTCAAGTTCCTGACGACACGAAGCGGACGACGGTAAACTTCCGCTTCCGCTTCCTCCTCCTGCGGCTGCTTTTCATGCCCCGCCCATCCACATTCACATTCACACAAAACATGTACAGACAACAGCGAGCACATCAGCACAAGTCGAACGCAGCCGGTGTGATCGGACGCCACTCATGACTGCTGGTGAGTTACTTTTGTTTTGTCTTCTTCTTCTTTTCGTTCCATATTTTCATAAGAGCAAACAGGAAAGCGCTCACTTGAGGAAAGCAATGACAGAGAAGGTGACGTGACACTTGTTTTTTATTTTTTTTAACTTTTACAACTGAACTACGCCAACAAGAATGGAAATGATGATTTATGACACAATACAGTATTTCAAAACGCGAGTACGTGATTGCGTGATCGACCCTGGTGATCTAATCACGAGGCATAAAAAAAAAAAAAAGAAGAAACAAACGTCAAATTTAAGTTCAACTGTGTTATTTAAAAAAAAATACAAAATTGTCTAATTGGAAGACATTGATTATGAAGTGTTGCAAAAGCATTTTAATCTCTTTAGTTGAATAGTTTGAATGTATTGTTATTATTGTTGTTCTAATATTCCGTTCTGTTTGGATGGTAGCCTAATTTTGAGCATATTAAGAGTAGCAGTGGACTGGACAAACTCTTCCTGCTTCACTTTTTCAACACGCACGCACAAACAAGTTCCTCTATTGTCAGAAGTTTGTATGAGAGGCCCGATTGTTAAAAGCGAGATGACATCCTGTCAACTTTTGACGTCTTACAGGCACTCGGCTGAAAAATGGCCTCAACGATGCTATATAGTACGCAAGCTAGTTTTCGGACTTAGCTAGCTAGTTAGGATGTCAGCAAATGACATGATTAGCTTGGCTACATACTTAGCTTGTCAATTTGAGCAAGCTAGTTTTGGAACGACATCAATGTATCAGCGATGGCGACTTTTAGCTTCTCAACAGGTTTAGCGAGCTAGTTGACTTATATTAATACGTCTTCGCTAGGAACTTATCGATTGGAGTAAGCTAGTTTGCGTATCATATCGACTTGTCTTAGCGAGCTACTTGGCGTATCTATTTTAGCACGCTAGCTTTCTTGTGCGGTAATAATCTTATTTAGCCACTTTAGATGATCTATTTTGTAAGCAAAGACAACAACAACTTATGGATGGAGCTCATCAATCTGTCATGGCAGCTCCCTCATTAGCATAATGCTAATGTTCTTGAAATGTTTGTCAACAACAACAAAAAAAACATACTGTCCATTTTATTGTCCACTTGGCTTATCTTTGCTTTCTGAAAAATACACCACGACACAATGTGATAACAAAATTCAGCGGCCATTTTGTAGTGGGAATTTCTCGTCTGTCGAGTTTTTGGGATTTCCGTTTATTTGCAAAAAAAAAAAAAAAATGAGATGAGGTAGCTGCGAAAATGTCAAGGTTGCGCTAATTTTGGACATTTTCCCATCAAGTGGGTGCGATGAGGCGAGACACTTCCTCAACAGGTCAGCAGACGCAAGTTAAAAAAAAAAAAAAAAAAAAGCGCTCAGTCAGTTGACCACACATTTCTTCAAAGTACTTCTAAGCGCTCGCATAAAGACGTTCTTTTGTTACATCACGAGCTGAATATTATTGTCATCCGAACAATTTGTTGATGAATTTCAGTGTGTATTAAAGTCTCATTTCCAAATGTGAGAGTTGACGACGTCGTCACTCTCGTGACTTTGCATCGGTTGCGTTTTGACACAATGAACTTGTTGATCAGTCATTTGGAGCTTCTGCGTGCGACTGATATTCCTTCTTCTTCCTCTTTTTTTTTTTTTTCAACACTTCCTCTTTTCTTGCCGCTCAATCGTTTCTTCTGTCAGGCCACTTGACACTTTCGTCCTCGATGACGTCATCGAGTTAGGAAATAACATTTTGCATGTTTTACTGTAACAAACATACTGTAATAAACCGTTTTTGCTATCGGGCCATCTTGAAAAAAAAAATAATCTGGTGAAACGATTGGTTAATCTTTTGTTGTTGTCATCCAAAAATGTTTTCAGGCTTTTTATTACCAACAAAAAAAATGTCACCAAACGATTTCCTCGTCTTCCTTTCAAAACGAGACCGCAAGAACGTTTTTGATTAAGAAAAACTTCCTTTTGTCCGTTTGACGTTTCAACATGACAACATTTCAACACGTTTTTTTTTTGTTTTTTTTTCCTTTCACTCGCATCGACCAACGACCTGTGATTGATTGGCTGGCGACCAGTCGAGGGTGGACCGAACCTCTCACCCAAACTTAGGAGGGAGCAAAACTGCCAAAATTAAAAACAAATAAATGAATAAAAGTGAAAATAAAAACGTTTAAAAAAAAAAAAGAATAATTCAAAAATTTAATACAGAAAATAAATCCAAATGGAAATAAAAACAACAAAATATATACATAAGCATAAATAAAAAAATAAATAAAATAAAATAAAAAAGGACATTTAAAAAATAGAAATAAATCTAAAAATAAATGTTGAAATAAATACAAAAAATAAATCAAACAGTATTAAATATCAAGAAATAAAAATGCTCTGTTCTCACATTTATTTATTTCGTTTTTTATTTAATTTTTGAATGATATTTTTTAATATCCGTTTTTATTTTCACTTTTTTGTATATATTTAGTGATCTTTTTTTCTTTTTTTTTTTCTTTTGGCAGTTTTGTTCCTCCACATAAACTAATCTCTCAAATAATAGTCAACATGGCTTGTGTTAAAGTGTTTTCAATTTTTCCTTTTTTGCACAATTTCTAGTCTCGTCTACTTCTGTCTTTTAAAAAAGAAAACAAACCGTTGGCATTGCAAAATTTTTTGTGGTGCGAGTGTGACTTGGGGAACATCCTGGCAGCCTCCAGCTGTGAAATGGAGGCCAAAATTTTGCGCAGCCGTTTTCTGGAGATAGAAGAAAATATGTTGGAAAAAAATCCAGTGTATGGAAAACCACGTTTGTGCTGAGATGACCTCCTTTAGACGACCTCCTTTTGCATCCATGCAGCCAGCGTGAGACGAGGGCGTGTCGACGGACGTCCGAGCCGCATTCTCGCACGTTTGCGTTTGATTCTTTGGCGCCGCGTCCGCCGGAATGACGATGACGTCACTTTTCACGCACGCCAAACGGTCACGCCTGGCGTCAATTTACACTTCAATGTTCCTCCAAGTTGAACCGAGTCGACGCGACGGAATTTGTCAACGTGACAGTCGTGATTTCCTTTTTGGCTTGAAATCAGATTTTCAGTTAGGGCTATCGGTTATGGTATCGATTCCATTTCGATTCACAAGAGTTCAGTTCAATTTGATTTTTTTTTTCTGATTCGATTCATTTCATTTAACTCATTTGATACCAAAAACGTTCTATTTTAAATACTGCTATGGTCCTAAAAAATATTTTTTTATTTTTAATGCTAAGGAGGCTCAACCAGTTAATTAAATCATTTGCTCCCAAAGACGTATTTATACGGATTTGTTTTTGTTTTTTATGCTGGAGCATACAGAAGACTTTGATGCAGCTTCTGACCTGAAGAGGTCGCTTCAAGCAAAGATAGTTGTTACAAAAAACGGCAGGTGGCAGCAGAGTATAAAAGATCAACGTGCATGTTGCAACAAGCTCTTTTTGCCGTTGTTTTCACCAGGAACGGGAATAGCGATGAAACTTAACAATATTCTGATGCTAATTGCTGCAAAACAAAAACAGATAGAAATATTCTTCAATAAATATACTAAAAATGAGTCCAAATCCAAATTGCTACATTGAATTTATGGCTGGGAGTGAATGAGTGAAGTCCGATATTGATTCATTTTAGCCTTACGCTAAGGAAGTTAGCATTTTCCAAATGCAGCACTAACGCAAACAAACCCTGCTTGGACTTTTCTCTTGTCAGGATGAAGACGATGGGACCAACTGTAACGAGTCTCTGAACAATTGATTGAATCCAGTCTGGCGTGAAAGGTCCACGTCCTTTTATTTTATTTATTTTTTCCTCCACATTTTGACCATTCTTATGAACAAGAAGAAGTGTGGTGGGCGGGTGACTGGAAGGTGAACAAACGTTGCAGGTATCATGCAGACGGTCAAGTGTGTGGTGGTGGGCGACGGCGCCGTGGGGAAGACCTGCCTCCTCATCTCCTACACCACCGGCGCCTTCCCCAAAGAGTACATCCCCACCGTCTTCGACAACTACAGCAGCCAGGTGGGCGGCAGCAAACAAACAAACAAAACAAAACAAAACAATCGTGTTCATTTATTTCCTCAACAAAAAAAAACAGACAAAAATCTTTTCGGAAACACGCATTTTTCACCAGACTAAAACTAGACTAGACTATGGACATTTTAGTTCATAAACAAAAACAAGATGACAATTATATGGGTAAAGGGATACTTATTTAGGCAAACATGAATATTTTGCATATAATAAATTTTATATTGTCATTATGTTCCATGTACAATTAGTACCTTTTCAAAAACATTTTGCAACTTGCTGTCGACTGAAAATGACATCACAAAGGGCTCAGGCAACCAATCACAGCTCAGCTTGTGAATGTCACATGACCAAACCTAGAAAACAGAATGAAATTAATTATAGACAAAATATTAACTTTTTATTGCTATAATGGGCTAAATAAGTGAAGTATCACTTTAAGTAAATTACAATTATAACATAATATTAATCTAATGGCTATAACATTCCAATAATAATGTTCATGCGACTGCTAACTAATGCTGGCTAACTTGCTAGCTAATAGCGTGGAGTCATAGTCGCCATTGTCATTTGTGTAAAAAGTTGTTTTTCATCAAAAAGATGAAAATTTGATGTGAAATAGTTTTAGATTTGAAAAGGTTCAATAAATCTGCTGACAAAAAAAATTATAGGGGTAAAATGGTTGTCCTGACTAAAACGTTGACAGTTTATGTTGACTATAGATGAATAAAAAAATTTGGACTAAAATAAAAACTAAAATACTCAATTTATAGTCAACTAAAAATTGACTAAATACAAATTGTATGAGGTTAACTAAATGTGATAAAAACAAACAAGTGTAATTTAAATTGGCCTAAAACTAAGACTAAATTTAAAAATGGCAGACAAAATTAATTGTCTGCACTAAACTGCCACCCAGTGGCCAACAAGGGCACAGCGCAAGGAATTGGAGCATGAAATCATCACGCCGTCCTGCTTCAATGCGATTATTGTGGGTTTTTTTTTGTTTTGAGTGGGCTCAAACACATTAAAAGCTTGTATCTCAAAGCGCCGCCCAGCGTCCTTCGAACCTTTGCGACGTGTTGTTGGTGTTGCGTTCAGGTGACAGTGGACAGCCGAATCATCAGCTTGAACCTGTGGGACACGGCAGGCCAGGAGGAGTACGACCGCCTGCGGACGCTGTCGTACCCGCAGACCAACGTCTTCATCATCTGCTTCTCCATCTCAAGCCCCGCCTCCTACGAGAACGTCAAACACAAGTGGCACCCTGAGGTGGGTGGGGATTGATTGAAATTTCTCAAATGTGTTTTTGGTGAGCGTTTGGCTTCCCCGGCAGGTGTCGCACCACTGCCCCGGCGTCCCCATCCTCCTGGTGGGCACCAAGAGCGACTTGCGCGGCGACGGCGACACCCAGCGGAAGCTGAAGGAGCAGAACCAGGCGCCCGTCACGCACCACCAGGGCGCCGCGCTCGCCCGCCACATCCAGGCCGCGCGCTACCTCGAGTGCTCGGCGCTCAACCAGGACGGCATCAAGGACGTGTTCGCCGAGGCCGTCCGGGCCTTCCTCAACCCGGAGCCCGTCGTCGCCAAGAGGCCTTGCGTGCTGCTATAAGGGGGAACGAGGAAAAAAAAAAAAAAAAAACGTGCTTCAGGGACTTCATTTCAAAGATTTTTATGTTTTGTTTTATGGGGTCAGAACTGTCGAAAAGAGGCTCTCTAGTATTTTATTTTTATATCTTGGATGATGAAAATACAGAGAAAAGCATCATGAGTTACATTCCAAACAATCATCGAAATCCACAACATAGAAACGAATTAAACACTTGACATGTTTTTAACGTCATTTCAAACACTTTCAAATCATACAAATGGATACGTGTAAACATGGCTATGTTTACATTAAGCAAATCTTTTTTTTTCCTCCAAAACTACCGAACTTATCACCTCACAATAATATACATGAAAAACGTAAAATGATTCTCATTTCTTGCAAAAGTAAACAAACAAAATGGCGGATAGTGGTAAATTGCTTATTTATTTTTTATTTTGGTCCGTAGAACTCATTTTTGACTTCCAGCAAACTTACATTCTCGTAATTTTGCTTCATTTATTGTTTTTAATCTTATTTCATAAGCATTCCATACAGTTCAGTAGTTCGCCGTATAATTTCATGTCGGGAAGTGTAGTTATATGTCGAATATTTATGAATGAAGAAAGCTGGTTGCACGTCGTCAGCCGGAATCGCCTTCAACTCCCACTCGAGCAAACGAGAAACAAAATGGATGCAAACCAAACCGATGACTGGAAATCAGGTCATTTGAAGTGGCTGCTCAAAATGGAGCCCAGAACCGCGTGACTTTCTCTTATCAGTTAATAATTGAAAAATATATATACATGAAATTAAACATTTTATCATGAAATAGTTCCAATATAAGAATATTGCAAAAAAAAAAAAGTGACTTTAATGGTGAACAATGACAAAGAAGATTTCCTGCTGGAAGCCCTTGAGGAGTCGTCGACTGGAGATGGCGCGAATTGTCCTCCGTTTCCGGATGTCACGTGACCTTTTTCCTTCCTACATGGCGGCGACTCCTCAGAGGGAGGAAAATGCTTCCTTCTTCCGGTCTTGCAAACGCTTTTCTCTTTTGCTCAAGCAGTCAGAGGAAGCTTTGTGGACCCTAATTTGAGAGCCAGTTTTAGAGTTAACAGGATGAAGGGGAAAAAAAAAATAACTTTCCCAACTGTGAAAACTTTAACTTGCTGATTAGCACTGATGAATCACAAGACTGATTTGTTCTTTGAACGCACATAAAATGTCACCTTTTTTTTCTTCAAGTGTTCTGTGTTCATCATGGACTTTTTTTCTGATCTCGGTTTTATGCAAATAAAAAAATATTTCATCAATCCAGATGTGGTGTGGTTTGTGTTGACCGACACTTTTTCTGACGCATGTCATTCCAATGACAGCCTGATAACCTGCTTTGGAATACGGAGACATGGAAACAGGCTGGAATAGACAGTGTGCCCCGAGGACGAAGGTTTGAGAAACTGCTCGAGACAAAAAAAAGAAAAGAAAAGTCATCCACATTGAAATGAGTGGCTTGGGTGCAGTACCACACGGCCCCAACAGACGGCGCACTCCCTGGTAGGGTGACGTTTCAGGTTCGTATATCTGGGTTTCGGCTCGTTTGTAATTGTTGAACAATGTGATAAAACAATAAGCGTGCCGTTATAAGACGCGCATCATTAAAGCTGGCGCAAGGAAATATAATTAAAAAAAAAAACAAGAAGGATCGTTGAGAATCCGTGTGGGTGGTCAAGCTAAATCGTGGTGAAAATTTCAAAGAGAAGCAACTGAGATTCGATGCAATACTGCCCTCTTGTGGATGACTGGCGTAATTATATTCAGGCTGGGGATACGATCGACTTGTTCGTGATGTTAGTGATTATACGAAGGGTACTCATCACCTTCATTAATTTTTTGTCAGAAGCGTCGTGACTCGATGGCCTAATGGAATAAGACAACGACTCCCGCACCGGCAGGAGCGCGTTCGATCCCCGCTCATTCCTCATTTTCAATCATTTGAGAAATAATCCCATAAAAGTTGGAGAGGATGCGAATCGAACCCGCGTCTGTCGGAACCGAAACCCTTGTTGCAAACCACTCGGCCAATCTTCCTGCAACCGAAACTGGATGTTTATCGCATTTATTGGCTTCATATACGCATGTGGAAATTTTACAAATACACATGAGAAAACGGCGAACGCCTTCAACCACGATGGCCGAATGGTATAAAACTTTGCCTCCGGTTCAAGCGATGCGGGTTCGATCCTCGCTCGCGCACCCTCCAACTAACATAAGGACGACATGTAAAGGTTGCAGAAAACGAGGCTCGAACCCGAGAACAAGTAAACCAAAGACGAAGTCGTATACCACTCGACCATCTCGGCTTTGACAACTTCAGGTATTTAGGTTCTATTCATAGAATCAGTGGTTGTAGTTTGGCCACCATTTGTCACTCTATGGCATAATTACGAAGAACAAAAGCAAAACCCAGCAAGCCAGCTTGGGCGAATGGTTAACGACATCGTCTCCGCTGCAGAAGACCTTGGTACGATCCCCGCGTCAGGCAAAGCTTTACTGATTATTACCAGGACTTTTTTTTTTTTTTTTGGTCTCTTGGTTAAATAAAGCTTTTTTTTAAAAAAAAAAAAAAAGTGATGACGTTGTTACCGAAAACCTATTTAAGGTGTGACTAATCGACCGAGTGATCTTTCTTTTCTTCTTCACCAGGCTGACATCACCACGTCGACATCCTCCGCTCATCTCGACAAGATCACCAAAATCTTTGACAAGAGGTTTGTTTAATTAAATATATTTTTTTACCCTAGTAGTTGTAACTTTTAACAGGTTCACCTTTTCAGCGTGCAATCATGCTAGCTAAAATGTTTGCTCGATCGATGGCGGTCAATAAACGTCAAGCGGTAAGTTAAGTACTTATTTATTCAAACTTTTAGTTATTAAACGACTAAACGGTACTTGGAAAATGTTGGATAACACGACGTACCTTTTTTTTTTTTTCTTCTAACAAACGTTCCTTTCTCCTTCCAGCGTCTGTAGAAGAGCAGTTTGGCAGAAGGGAGGTTGCCAGCGTTCGTAGAGCAACAACGTCAATGTGAATCAACTCTTAACTTTCGTTTTAATTTGTCTACAGACTTTCAAATTGAAGCGAATGTTTTCCCCTTGAAATAAAGTTGCTTACTTCCCTTATCTTTTTTGGTTATGACTTTTCTTTTCCCGCTGGCCAAATGTTGCATGTTTCGAAGCTAACTATGAAATTCTGTCGGCGTGTCTTTCAGCCCAGCTGCTTGCCGCAGATCACGTGTCCAACTCAGCCGTTCTCGTCACTGGTGAGACTCACAAACACTCAAACACGTTCAAATGCGTTTTAATTTAGTTTCAGCACATGGTGAAGATGACTGAAGAACGGTAAGGACATGTCAGCTGACCATTCCTGACATCCTGCTTGTGTATTTCTGTGCAGGTAAAAAGAGCATTTTGACTTGAACAAGTTTCCTGAGCAACAAGAATTGTGTACGACGAGGATGGCCATCGCTTGGGTTTGATGAGCATGCTGCAAAACAAAATGGCTGACGTGAAACATTTGATTAACACATTTGAACAAATCTTTTTGTAGTTTTCCCCCAAAGCTGCATTGAATTGTGCTTCACTCGGACCCTCCAAGGTACTTTTTTTTTTTTTTTTCCTTTTTTAACCACACTTGCCTTTTCTTTGTGTGTGCTTATGTCCACTAGGTGGCGCCAAAGCATTATCTGGGCCCTGGAGAACTTTCCAGTTTAGGGCGCCGTCTTCAATTGGTCATCATGGAGTAACGGCCTGCACCTGTTGGGGCGAAAAAGACGACATTGCTGCATTTTTATTTTTTTTGTCTTGACATGTTAATAAAGCGAAGTAGAAGCTGTACTGGTTCTTGTGTGCTTCTTTCAATGTCACTTGAATGTTTTTCTTGACGGTCAGCTTCCTGTGAATGCAGCCGCGTCGTCACTGACAGTCCCACCAACGACTCGCAGGTTCCTCTTCTGCACTGGTGAGTTTCAGCTGGTGTCAAACATTTTCTGCATTCAAGAAAAAGTACTTTGGACACGCCCACGTCAGCAGGCAGAGAGTGTTGTGCACCCAACACTTGTTTTCACGTTGCTGCCGTCAGCTGGAAGACGTCAACGAAATTGCCGGTAAGTGAGCTTCTCCTTGATTGTCTTGCAATGTTGTTGTGTTTGGCAGGTGCCGAGGAACATGGCGGTCTTCTGAGCCATTCGGCCCGAATCCCACCAAAGTTGTCGGATCCCCTTCTGTGCTGGTTGGTGAGTTTGGTCACATTTCAAAAAGTTTGCTGCGTGACATTTTGACTTGACTCACTGATGTCGTTTTGTCTCAGGTGCGTCTGCTCCTGCTGACTCGTAACTTCACCTGCTGATGACAAGACAGCAATCAAGTCAAACAACTTCAAGTTTTTTTTGTTTTGTTTTTTGCCTTCCAACATGTACTTTGCAAAAGAATAAAGTTGACAAATTGCATCATTTCTGAACTCTTCTTGTAATGTTACAACCAGCACATTACAAAAAAAAAAAAAAAAAAACTTAAAATGTTTAAGTGTCTGTATAAAAAAAAAAAAGGGGGTGTGACCAAGTTGCATAGTAGGCGGGGTTATGCAAATTACTGAGCAGGAAGCAATCTGATTGGTGGGCTCTCTAATAAGTGCCAGATTCTGATTGGCTGGCTCCAAATGTGGGCGGGGTTTATGCAAATTAGCCCGATTTGTGATTTGCATAAGTGGGTGTGGTTATGCAAATTAGGCCGTATTCCTGGTTTTTGTTGGAAAAGTGGGTGTGGCTATGCAAATTTATTTGCATGCATCCAGCCGATAGGTCAATTATGAGAGGGAGTGGTCAGTTATGCAAATTATTTGGACTTTTTCCTGAAGTGGGTGGAGCTATGACATCCATTTCATTTGCATGTCGAAGCTGAAAATATACTTTTAAAAAAAAAGGTAGCAAGAAAGCATTTTTTGGGTCTTGATGGATTGCAAGCAGATTGTTCAGGTTGTTGAAGAAATTTTGGCCTCTGGTGTGAGCAGATTTCCTCGATTTGTGCTCAAAATGCCGCCAACTGGCCTCGAGAATGAAGCAAGAAAGTCGGCTTGGGACGTGAGGCCAAAAATCTTCACGGACAACCTGAACAATCCACGTGCAACCCTGAGAATACGAGCACCTGAACGCATCACAACTGGCAAATTGTCACATTGAAATAAAACACGGAGACATTCTTTCCAGTTGAACAATATATTTGACTTTTTTTTTTTTTTTTACAGAAATCATGTTGGACTCAACGCGGGTTGTTGACATGGAAGCAGCAGCACGACGACGCCATGTTGTATGTGTGATGTCACATGAGCGCCAGCGAGACATCTCTCCATCAGACGAAAAACATCATTCAATATGCTTCTGGACATGTGACCAACATTTGTTTGAAAAAATGAAAAATGGCTTCGGGACATCACACCTTCAAATGGCGCACGCACACACCTGTCCTTGGAGCAGCTTGCACAGACGACCCGTCCGTCCATCCGCATGTCCTCAAGTCTGTCGGCTGCGTGTTCGTCCGACAGACTCCTTCATCCTGGCAGGAAACAAACAAAAACAAAAAGGAGGCAGTCATGCTCATTCGCATCAAACGACTCAACACTTCAAACACTAAAGTCCAATGCTAACTAGCTCAAACACAACAAAACAAAGAAAATGCCAAATTGCCATGGAAATGCCTCATTTAAAAATCATTAGCAAAAAGTTAGCATGTGCAATCATCAGTAAAAGCAGAACAGATTTTTTTTTTACCAACTTTTTCAAGTCAAGTCAATTTCTATCGGCCTTAATCACACAAAAATCTCAAAAGGCTTCACATGCCCACAGTTGACAAATAGCAACGACAACACCTGATCAAACCACAAAAGAAAAACAAAAACAAATATACTCCTTTGCATCAAACGACTCACAACACTTCACGGTCACAGCTAAAGTCCAAAGCTAACTAGCTCAAACACAACAAAAATGCCAAATTGTCAAAATGCCTCATTAAAAAATGTTAAAGGTTAGCATGTGCAAACATCAGTAAAAGCAGAACATTTTTTTTTTTAACCAACTATTTCAAGTCAAGTCAATTTGAATAGGCCTTAATCACACAAGTCTCAAAAGGCTTCACATGCTCACAGTTGACAAATAGCAACGACAACACCTGATCAAACCACACAAGAGCAAGGAAATCTAAAAAATACATAAATAAATAAATAAAAATATAACAACAAAAAAAGTTATCACACATCCCGGCATAGCACGTTGAAGTTGACAAAGCACATGGAACGACATGCAGAGGTTCGACTGTCCATCTGTCACATCACAACCACATCATCAACAAATCAGACTGAAAAGTGCACTTAATATTTGGACACTTGATTAGGTACACCTGAGGGCTATCGACTGACACCTCATCACTTGTTTATCTACAATCAGAATCTGTATACACGAGTCAAGACAACAAGGCAAGCTAACAATTTGTCCATTTTGCAAAGTCGTTCGCCACACGAGCGCAACCAAAAAACAACATGGCTGACCCGTCTCTCGATAAAGTCAAACCAAATTCATCAACACTGCACAACACTGACAACACAACAAGTACATCATTCGATGCTCCTCCACATGTGCTTTAAGTTTTTTTTTTTTCTCCAAATAGTATTTATTTTAATAAGTAGGCAACATAATATTATCAAACTAATAGTTTTTTTTTAAAATACATTTGAAAAGTTGTCTTAATTATTTTGTTTGTAAGTTGTTTATATTTTCTAAAAAAAAAAAATAATCAAAAAATCAAAAATTTGGGCCACAATAATGTGACTGTAAAAAAAGCACATGTTGAGAAGCATTGAATGTTGTTCTGTTGTGTGTCAAAACACATCAAGCGCAAGTCAGCGTTCACTGCCAAATGGCAAAGTGGCATCAGACACGCCTCCTCAAGTACACAGCGTGTCAAAAAAAGTACACGTACCTGTCAAAAAGCAGTTTTCCCATTGCAAGGTTGTAACGCAGAGCCATCCGTGTCCCAACGTGTCGCAAACGGCCTCCATCCTGGCAAGAAAACACAAACGGAAGCGGTCAGTCAGGCTCATTTGCATATCGGAGCTGCTAATTTGCATAAAACACTTATCTTTCAAACAATTGAAAAACTCTTAAATATTCATGTCACTACTTCAAAAAAGTCATATTCGTGAAGTTTTGACGACATTCTGTCACTTTTTGATTTTTCATAAAATGTAAGGGGGTACCATGCAGTCAGCAAGCAGATCAGTGAGCTCCAAACTAAGACACGCCCACCCGCTCGCTGCGCTCTGATGACTCCACCCTTCTCACGCCCATCACCCGCACAAGACCCGCCTTCAGCAACCACTGCTGCCGCCCCGCCCTCTGGAATGTATGCTGCATTCGAGGATACCCGGAAGTCAGATTTTTAAGACTTCAAACCAGGAAGTGTTTACGGGAACACCCACTGATCTATATTAATAGGTCACGAGGCCGCCATCTTGCTCCTCCCAAGAAACGTTTCTCAGCGTACAATCATTTACATTATTTCGAAATCAAAATTGGAGAACATTTTAGACAGTACTTAATAGAAATAGCATGATTTGTGGTGTTTTGAATTTATTAAACACAAACAAGAGGACTTGACACGTTTTACAACTTGCATTAAATAGATTTATAAATTATATGCTTCATGATGTTTAGCACAGGAGCAAACTTGCCTGTTTTTTGTTTTTTTTGTAACTGTAATTCAACAAAAGATGCCTTTACTAAATCTGATATTGGGGTCTAAGGAACAGGGCGATAAAAGAAAAAGGTAGTCTTAAAAGTAAGCAACAGATACCGGCTTGCTAATTATTAGAATTATTCATTAATTGTTAATTCTTAGAATTCTATATATTTTTTAACTCGAGGTGGGAGGAGCAAGATGGCCGCCGTGTGACTTCAACGGATTGCACTGGCGTGAATGGGATAGCGGCTATCGAGTCATATATATCGACTTCACCGACAGACTACAATCATTGTACAATGTGACTTCATTCTATAATGATGATCCCTTTGGAGGTCAAAATTAGTTTTGAAGACCACCATTTTGGTTGTTTACTTTCGCCTCGAACGCGAAAGGGAAAAGCAACTTGGATAAATTCCGACCATCCTCGAATGCGGCATCAACTAATCATACTTCATATTGAACATTTTCAAACGCTCACACTGGATTTTTTTTTAATCCTGCTGTCTTTTTTATATTATAATTATTTTTTTAATTATCGTCATCTCACAGTTTCTCGTTTTTGAGAAGTTTTTTTTTTTTCTTCGTTTTTGAGAAGTCGACTGACAAACATTTTACATAGGACAATAGTATCGTATCTCGTTAAGAATGTGTGAACACACCTAAATGTTTTTCTCTGACTAAGGACACGTTAAAGAGGAGACGATTGTTCTTTTTAGGGACCATGCAGTGAAAACGTGGAAAAGTTGAACACGACTTACGTTTTCACAACACGTCGCCCTTTTCTTCAGCTGGCGTGCAGGTAGATTGGCAGGCCGACGTGGAGACAATATTCCTTAATATTCCTTTATTGTGGACGCCTCTGTGCATGTAAACAATCCATAATTACCCACTAACGTAACTTGGGCCATGTGCTCAGTAGAAACAAACAAAGCGCCAAGCCAAATGACTTTTCCGGTCGGTGTTTAACTTCCGGGTCGCAGATAAGTCGAAAACAAACGAGATAAAATAATAGTAAAAATAAACGCCGAAGCGAGTAACGTATATGGCAAATTTGTCATTATTGTGTGTTGAACGGTACATGCAGAATTTAAAGTTTAAACATTTTAAATTACTCGTTCGCACAAAAGCAGGGGTTACCAACGTTTTTTTTTGTTTTTTTTTGTGTGTGTTCTTTTTAATCCGGGTATTTTTCCTCCTTCAACACAGCCAGAAGATGACATACAGAAGAAAAACAGTAAACATTTACAAGACATCATACCTCACAAAATCCCAATTCCATTGTAGTCATAAAACGCATTAAATCATTTGTAATTGCAGCAATTCTGGGAGAAATTGTGTACTTTATGGAAAACTTCCAGGGGTGGCAATAATTTCATCCATGACTGTATCATACTCAACATTTATTTGATCATAACACAGGGTGTCCACAAAGTCTCTAAGTTTTTTTTTAAATAAATAAATAAAATAAATAAAAGATGAGATCCTTGACAAAAGGCACAATGTATTGTGGTATAACTGCAGCAAAATTGGATATGCAAACTCCATAAGGCTGTAAAGTGGCTGTAAAGAGACTTCAAGGATAAGCTGTATTTTATTGATACTATTAGAATTGTCCTCAGACGACTTTTCAAAACTGAAATAGTGCCCGAAAGGAAAAAAAAAATGATGATCAACAGAACACGCTACACTTACTGATGTCTGGTGGTAGTACCAAGACTGCCCTGTGAGTGGCAGCACGGTGCCACAGGACATCCAGACTATATATAAGAAGAATTTCTTAACTCTTTAAAAGAACAAATAAATTGCTTCTATATAATGTAACTTTTTCATTTGAGTAATATACGTTGATTTTTGTCTTGTCCAATTGAAAACGCGACGGTGCTGTTACATGTCTGAGACAATAGATGGCAGTGTGAACTAAATAATGCAGTCTGGAACCACTAAAGTAATAGAAGAAGAAATTGATGTAAACAATACATGGTAAATATAGAAAATGAATGCTGGAAGAAAAAAAAAAAGAAAAAAAAGAAAAGATATTTGAACTTCAAAACAAGTATTGTTTTTACCAATATCAGGATACCCAATCAACATACATGTTCATAGAACTTGTGATGCAAAAACAAAACAAAAAATAACTTTACCTGTCTGCTCTTCTGCTACCTTTCACCTTCCAAACTGTCCCTGCTCGTCGTCTCCCTTAGCAACACAAACATCCATGAAAATGACGTGTATTTTGCCTTTCTTTCCACACTTGTCCTTTTCTCACCTGCGTCTTCTTCCAGTCTTCCCTCGTCTCTCCATCCTGCTCTTGCCCTCTTTTCACTCTGCATGCTTCTACCTCCCTCTTCAACATACATTCAAACATTGTGTAAGGAAGTAGTTCAAAACACAAAATGTCATCCTACACTACAAACTGTCCATGTGCACTTTCGGCAAAGTCAATATGTGTAAAATTTAAAAAGATGCTGATGGTCTTCCATTCCATGACTACCTGATCATGATCTCACCTTTTTTTTTATCTGGATTTCTCCCTTTTTTTCCTCTCTGTCTAGCCTCATCTTCCCTTCTTTGTGCTGTCAGCCAAAAATAAAAAATAAAGTTATACAGTTGAACAACTACACAACAAAGGCATCATCATGGAAGAATTGGCGCTAGAATTACATTTTTCTTTCACAAAAAAAAAAAAAAAAAAAAAAAAAAAAAAAAAAAAAAAACATCCATCTGTCAGTGTTTCAGGTATCCTGTTAGCTAGCTGCTGCTAGCTAACAAACTAGCATCGTAACACGTTAGCCATGATCTTAGATTGTAAAATACAGGCAATGTTTTTAAAACTGATATATGACAAAAAAATACCCCATCATGGCATCAAATACTTAATGGTGACAATTCATACGGTATCAAATTGACTGGGCAACAAGTCTTTTTGTTTTTTAATTTGCTAGTGCTAGCGACAAGCGACTTAGCTTATTAGCTACGCACCTTTTACAAGCGATGATGATTTTGTCAAACAGGAGACACCAACCAATCAGATTTCCAAACATTTGTCATCGGAAACAAAATGACTGCTGGGAATTTTTTTTTAGTAGTAGCCAATGGTTGGCCCCCACCCAACACTTTTACAAGCAGATTGGACGATGGGAAAATCCTTCTTAAGACGCCAAACGCCGCAAAAATAAATCAATGGCTCAAACGTTGCGGTTGTATAAAACGCCAGGCGGGTCCTGTTGTTTTCAGTATCGTTTGTCTTCGGGCAGCACGGTCACCATCACCGATTCTTTACCAAAGTCCATGATGGAGGTGGTGTGGAAGGCCATGTTGGAGAAGACCACCAGGTACTCAAACAGAGCGAAGAACGTGTAGACTGAAGACACAATCATCGTTAATGTTTTATTTTCCTGCCATGTTTGCCTTTGAGAATCGACTTTTTTTTTTTTTTAAAAACCACGCAAAACGAGCGCTCACCTCCAGCCTCGCAGTGCTTGTTGTGGCGTCTGAAGAAGTACGCGGCGGCCCCGCAGCAGCTCAAGTTGAACAGGAGCAGGCGCACCTTCCACCTGTACGAAATCACCTCCTGGCAAGAGTGGGAAAACAAACGTCGTCGCGTCACGAGCGAAACCGCGACGTGACGGAAGCGCCCGCAAATCCAACGAGTTTGGATTTACCTCTTTGCTCACGTAGTGACTCTTGATCACGTACCACAATCGGCATGTCATCAGCATGTAGAGCTGTGAGCTCACGATGAACGTGAGGAAGCCGGCTTTGTGAACGGCTGCAGAGAGAGAAAAAAAAATGAAAAACCCATAGAGAAACTATGGGTGGGCATGAAAATGCATTTTTGGTTCATGTTGTCTTCTTGGTTTGTACTGGTTATGTTTTTGGTCATTGTGCGGCCATATCGCTTGAATCATACGTCCGACCGGGGACATACGACCATCCGCGGATTCGTCTGGACGAGAACTTTTCAACGGTGTCTGTCCCGTTGCTCCATGACATTGCATTACGGAGATAGAAAATATATACTGTGCTGTATAATAAGTACAATTAAAAACAAAAAAAAACAACATACTTTTAATGGAGAATAAATAACTGTAAATGGGAAAAAAACAAATGATGAATGAAAAAGCATTCATAATAAACAAAAAATCATAACAAAACTTAAAAAATAATAAATGAAAAAATATATATATATACACTGTACGGTGTACTGTAATAAGTAAAAAAAACAACAAAAAAATACTTTTAATGGGAAAAAAATGACTAAATGAAAAAAAAATATACAATGAATGAAAAAGCCAATACCAAAACGAAAAAACATAATGGGAAAAATATATATACTGTGCTGTATACTGTAATAAGTAAATTAAAAAAACAACATACTTTTAATGGGAAAAAATGACCACATGGAAAAAAAACAAAACATCGATGAATGAAAAAGCATTTATAACAAACAAAAAATCATACCAAAAACGAGAAAAACATAGAAAATAAATGAAAAAAAAAATATATTGTACTGTAATAATTACATTTAAGTAATTTAATTACAAAAAAAAAAAAAAAAAGTTTATTAACCAATGATTGGTGTTTATTTTGTACTTTGTATTCGTGTATTGATAAAAAAAAAAAGGGGGGGGGGGGGGGGGTTTGATGCTGTACTATGTTACTCGCTCCGTTATAAAATAAAAACAGAACAAGTGCACTGATGCACTTTGAACTTTGAAATCCTGTTAATGTATTAATTACCTTCAGGCCTTTTCACACTGCACTTAACGTTGTGCATGTGCTGTGGGTGGGGCCACAGAATGTCAAATTGAAAAACATTCTACTTTTCTAGCCGTGTTGTGGTGTCCGTCAGAAAACATTTCCAATATGGCGGAGTGATTATCGAATGCTCTTTTGTCGGACCGTAAACTCTCCAGCTGCTCCATGTCTCCTCCCCCTTTTGCAGCAATCAGCTGCTACTACTCCTACAGAACGAGCGCAGTGTGAAAAGGGCATTTGACTGACTGTAGATCTCCGTGGACGCCACGTAGGTGAGCAGCAGCAGGGCGCAGTTTTCGGCCAGGTTGCAGGCGAACGCCAGCCAGCTCAGCAGCAGCTCGGGAAGTCTGGCCGCGAAGCGAACGCGGTAGAAAGCCAAGTAGGTGGCGGCCAGCAGGAAGCGCGGCGCCGAGTGCAGCCCGATGCAGAAGCGCCAGATGTAAAGCTCCGGCACGCGGCTGATGGCGGCGCTGATGGACGGCAGGTAGTTGGCCACCTGGCGGACCGCACACACACACACACAAATCAACGGCTTCAAGGTCAGTCAAACTGGGTCATTGTGAAAAAAAAATAAAAATAAATCATCATGATTATTTTGATTGGCACTGAAATCACGATTACAAAACTTAAAAAAAAAAAAAAAAGGTATAATAATTAACCAAAAGGCAAATTAAAATATAAAAACTAAAAATTAGTATTATTAATAATTAACCAACACTCAACTTCAAACATAACTTGAAAGAATAATCAGAAAATAAATTAATACAAAATAAAAGCATGTATTAAAACAGTAAAAAAATAAATTAATAAAAAATAAAAGCATATATTAAAACAATAGCAAAAAAATAACTTAAAACAAAATAAAATCATATATTAAAATAATAGCAAAAAATAAAAATAAAAGCTTATATTAAAAATAGCAAAAAATTAATTAAACTAAAAATAAAATTATTTTTTTAAGGAGCTGAATCAACACTTTTCCACAAGTATCTGTACGTCTACTTATTAAGTAGCATGAGTGAGAACTTTTTCACCATCTGGTCCAAAACTTACGTGACAGTGCGTGTAGTTGGCATCTTCAAAGTGGTATACGATGGAAATGAAGAGGGACAGAAGAAGGCCGCTCACGGGGAGAAGAACCATCCCTGTGACGAAGACGTTGAAGGGAATCTTAATGAGGGGCCGATCCCGGTCCAGGCTGCTGTACGGCAGGTGGAGCATCCTGGGGAATGGCAGAAAACGCAAAGCAGGTCACACATTTAAGGCCCTGGGATGCATTGTGGGGAAAAATAATAATAATAAACCGATCGATTCAACACCCTGAGAGTGAAATGACCCGGATGGATGAGCAGATTCATAAGCGCATGTGGCAACGTGCTGCCTCCAGCAGTTAAAATGCTTTTATGGTGTTTATGGGTGATTACTCTCTTTTTGCCCCCCAAATTTGGGCTCAGCTTAAGTTGCTGTGGTCAAGGCTTTGGTTGTCATGGTAACAAAAACGAGATATCTGTACATTTTATTTTATGTTTTGTTTAGTTTTTTACTTCACGTTTACACCGCCTGCCTTAAAAATTCTTTTCTACATGGAAATTGGCAGGTGGGCAGAAGAACGAAGTGTTACATTACGTCTTCGTTGTTCTTTGCGTGTGTAATCCGGTCACGTGACTAATGAGGTACAGTAATTCGCTCGTCATGTAACATTTCCTCCCTGAACCCATGACGTTTTTCCGTCGCTCCGCATCATTACTGAGTGTACAAAAACAAAAAAAAACACATTTGAATGTGAGTATTTGACACTCACCTTGACTGCTCTCACGGCGTCTTTTCTCAAGTCATTTAGCCAGCTACCGAAATCAAGAGTCCAGTTAGCTGGTTAGCTCCGCGACTAACATAGCTTCGATGAAGAACTATGTACAAAATGTAGTCGTAATATGCATTTCGAAAGCACTAATTACATTTTATATGCCCCCCACGAACTGTGGCTAGTTTAATATCACGGCAAGGCATTAAACACTATCTTGCTACCGGCTGCTCAAAGTTCCGATTCCAATCAGTGTCCATATCCGGTAAGAATTACTTCCGAGTCCGGTTTAGAAAATAAAAGCGACTTTGACAAAATGACGGAAGTGTTGAAGTCATTTCACAATAAACATATTTACGATCTTAAACGTTGATAGAGGCTTTTGTGGCACAGAAATAGTTTACCGAAACATAATTTACAATATACTGTAACTCATTGCGCTATGAGCTTGTATAAAAGTGAAAGTGTTACTTGATGAGGTATGCAGCGAAAGAGTTTCTGTTAAGGGGCTTTTTTCCAGAGACTGCTGCTGTTGATGATGGCATCGCCGGAGCCTGGATGATTTGGTCAGAGTTTAGGAGCTACAAAAGAAAACGGGAGAAGAGTCAGACAAGTTCGTTCACAACAATGATGCATTCAAGGAAATGGTTCAAATTGTGAATATATAACCTGCTGCACTGCGGACAGTTTGGAGACCAATTTGTCTCAAATTACGGAACATGTATTGTCTGCATTAAACAATACATCGTCCTATAATTGGCTTTCGTGTACTGTGAGACAAATTGAATAAAGAAATAAAAAAACGGAGCGAGCAACTTACCGAGCGCAGGTGCGACCTGTCGTCGAAAGAACGTGAGTGCGTCTAATGCATGACGTCATCGGCGAGGATCTTGGAGGGCAAGGGTAGCGTAATAATAAATAGTATTTATTTAAATGTTGAATAGGCAACAAAATGGCTTTCACGCGCAGCAAAAACAATAGTAATTTAATTTCTACAAGGGATTTATTGTATTATATCATACACAGATAGGATCATATATTTGTTATATAGTCCCCATTTTAATATATTTGTTATTCAGATTTTTTTTCCCCTTTTCTCAAATCTTGAATTTCATCAACTCATCTGAAGTGTTCTTTGGTTCTGTCACATTAAAATGCCTCTCAGTGTCATAAAAGAGGGGTGGGGGGGCAAGACATGAAGTGAAAATGGGGATATTTGACACGAATAATAGACTAGTTTGTGCATCTGTGACGTCGCCACACAGTTGGCCGTTGAGCGTGTGCATGTGTTTGTGTGGAAGAGAGAGCGAGAGAATCAAAAGCGCTTTTGTACGCCTGATTTCCTTCCAACACTTAATTCATTAATTTATTTATTTATTTTACTTTTATTGTCAGTACTGTACAAAATAAAAAGTTGATTCTGATTGGAGGGAAAGAAAATAATAAGAATGAGGAAACAGGTTTTAGAAAAACATTCGCCATCACTCAACTTAATGTTTGTAGAGTACGACAAATGAAACAGCCCAAAAAGAATCCCAAACATTTGCTAAATATTTTTTTTATTTTTTTTTCCATAGTACTGTGGTACCTTGAGATTCAAGTTAACCAACTTTTTCGAGACACAAGCCATCGTTCAGTTGATTTTTTTTTTTTTTTAAAGCAAAACATTGGACAATTTATGTATATCAGGGGACAGTACATATTAAAAAACATTGCAGAATATTCCACACGCAGTCCAGAGACAGATCGTGTCACCCTAAAAAAAAAAGAAGAAAAAAATAAAAAAAAGCAACTAAAATACATTTGCTAAAATACTATTGGCTAATGTTGACGTTACAAAAGCAATATATTGACTGAAAAGCGCTATTAAACTAAAATGTACATTACCACCTGAATGGATCAACAATTAAACACAAAAAGATGACATCACAGACAAAATAATGTTGACAGTTGACAGTTTTTTTTTGTTTTTTTTTTAAATCCTCTGCACGACAACTATGACTGCAGCTTACTGAGTTTCGTTGCGACCGTCCGTCTTCATGTGACATTATTTGAGCTTGCAAAAAAAAAAACCCACATCATTGCCAGTTTTACAATTACCATAAAGCTGTGAGGGTGCAAAAAAACACACAGACAACATTCATCAGGAAATCAATGAAGTCTTTATGATTACGTGCTACACCCGACCGCCCACACACGCACACACGCGCAGAACCCCGTCATTGGGTCAGCGTGTGTCCGTGTGAGCGGTCTGACAATGAACGCGCACTCGCCACGATGGCCTCCGCGTCGCCTCGCCGCCGTCCGACGCCGCGCGCCTTCGCCGCTCTCCTCGTCCTGTCAGGTGAGAACCGTGAGACGCTGTCTGATGACGTCACGACGACATACGTCAACAAATGCGCGGCACCTCGTTTGTTTGCGCGCCTCGGTGTCGTCGTGGTCAGCATGTGGGCCTGTTTTTGTTTTCCATCCGGCTTTCTTTCATATTTTAAAAACTTGCATTTTCGCTTCATTGAGACTGTAAATTGTCCATAGTTGTAAAATGTGAGTGTGCTGGCAACCGGTCCAGGTTGAACTCCACCTGTCGCCTAAAGTCAGCTGGGATAGACGCAACCCTAATGAGCACTCTTGAAAATTGGTGGATTTCTGTTCATCAATATGTAATTAATCAATAAAATATATCAATAAAAATAAATAAACTAATAATATAAATATTTTAAATAGCTACATATATATTAGGGGTGCTAAAATTACAGTGTGCAATTCTTGAATCGATTCAATATGAGGCCGAATTGATGTTTAAACATCAATTTTTTGATATAAATATTCAACAAAACGTCTTACTCAGGGTTAGGATTCACACTTTAAATGTGGAGCAATGTTATATTAATGAGCATTAAGCCTTAGTATTTTTATTTTAGTCCTGTTCAAGCATGAAATAGATTGCAACCCGCTTGTTAATTACAGTGGCTCACAATTATATAAGCCTGGAGTTTCAGATAAATAAAAATAGATAAAAATCAAATAAATTTTACAGTATTTTCAATATTTTCTAAAATTTTGTTTAAAAAAAAAATCGCAATAATCGACATAAATTCGCGTCGGGATTATATATAAAAAAATCAAATGTAAAGAACGCTTACGTCTCGTTGCAGGTGTTGTTGTTCCCGTTTGCTGTTTCAAAGTGACGGAAGGTGACGTGGCTTCGCTGTCCTGTCAATACTCGGTGGAACGTTTCGGCCTGAGTCGCGTTTGCTGGGGCCGCGGCTGCGGGACCCTCTGGTGCAGCAACATCCTGATCCAGACCGACGAGAACGGTCTTATCTCCAAGGTGAAGAAGGCCCGATACGACCTCCAGTGACACATTTAGGAAAAAATATACGCCGTTGGCTGTTATTTCATCATCAGTTTGTCTCAAAGACGAGAAATGCGACATAACTCAAAGCAAACTGTGACGACGCTGCAGACGGACGAGCGCTACCGGCTCACGGGGGACGTCCTGGAAGGACAAATGGACCTGGACATCGCGGACGTGCGACGGAGCGACAGCGGGCCGTACTGCTGCAGGGTGGACATCGACGGGCTGTTCAACGACAAGAAGGTGATCATGAACCTGCGGGTGGTCAAAGGTGAGCCGGGTAAAGGAAAACAAACGTGAGAATCCTTCATTTAGAGCTTCATTTTCAGGCCGGTATTGTTTTTTGTTTTTGGTCTCTGTCAGCTTCAATCAACAATCCGACAACAACGTTGTCAACAACAACAACAACCACAACAACACAAGTCACCGAAGCGTCGACTTCTGCAGGTGAGACGATTACCAACAACACATCTTGTCAAACAATAGTGTGCCTAGTACAAAACCTTGCGGGACACCAGTGTGGGTTTTGATGCAATCCACGTCTGGAAAATTAGTTAAGTAAAAATATTTCTTTCTACCATTTCATGTATTTCATACGTTTATATTGTAATCATCTATAAATTTGATCCAATTTAAGGAAAAACACATACTGTAAATTTTTCATTTACAGTATGTATGAAAATATCAACTGTGTACAACAATTGTTTTCAAAAATATCTACTGCAGCAGCAATGGTGTGTTTATATTTTCATGCTCCATCTATGTATTCTAGCTAGCTAGCAAGCTAATTAACATGGTAGGCTACTGACTAGCCCTAGATTTTCCTTTGTTTTGCAGTTGTATCAAATGAACAATACTTGTCAGTATGTCCCCAACTCGCATGATTCACCGTTTAAATAAGTCTTTTTAAATCTCTTTAAAAAACCAAACCTTTAATCACTTTGTACCATTCTTTGTTTTGGCAGTTAGCAGGAAAACGCTGCCTCTGTCGCCTCAGCTGGACCTTGTCAAGAGGAACTCAACAATTCTGCACTCCACCACCATCACTGTGAGTGAAATGTGACATTAAAAAAAATAAAAAAATAATAATATAATTACATACTACTCGTGACTGGTTTGCTGATGCTGGAAATAATCGGACGCAGGTAAGACTACTGCTGTGTTGAACCCTACAGATGAGAGACCAATCAAAAACTAGCTTGCGGAAGTAGATAATTTAGCTAGCTAGCTAAGATAGCTAGATAGTTAGTTAAAAAACTAGCTTGCTGAAGTAGATACGTTAGCTAGCTAGCTAAGATAGCTAGATTGTAAGTTTAAAAACTAGCTTGCTGAAGTAGATACGTTAGCTAGCTAGCTAAGATAGCTAGATTGTTAGTTCAAAAACTAGCTTACAGAAGTAGATACGTTAGCTAGCTAGCTAAGATAGCTAGATTGTTAGTTCAAAAACTAGCTTGCTGAAGTAGATACGTTAGCTAGCTAGCTAAGATAGCTAGATTGTTAGTTCAAAAACTAGCTTACTGAAGTAGATACGTTAGCTAGCTAGCTAAGATAGCTAGATTGTTAGTTCAAAAACTAGCTTGCTGATGTCGATACGCTAGCTAGCTAGCTAAGATAGCTAGAGTGTTAGTTTCGACAAAAACTAAAATTTGTTTTCTACAATAGCTAGCTAAAAAAGTTAGACCAAGAATTTAGGAAAAACTACTTTGCAAAAATAGTTACGGACGTTGAGTCTAAGTGTACGACACAATTGGGATGGAAAGTGGAAAAAGAAGTAGAGAAGAAGTCAAGAGGCACAGCCCAAAGTCCTGCTCAGACGCCAAGAAAACGGCGCACTCCCTTCTTCAGTTAAACAGGGGCGGGAAATTCGAACCTGAATCAAGTCTGAAAACTATTGGCACATTGTGAACAGCAGGGAGACACAAATGGTCAAAAGATATTTTTGGGCAAAATGTCGACACTGAGCAGCAATGGAAGATGGCGCAAGTCGCACTAAACGTTGTCTGTCTGTCAGGTGGTCAACCCTGCGGCGTCGCTATCCCTTCACATCAACGTTCCCGTCCTGTCGCTCTCGCTCACCGTGCTGATAACGTTGGCTGCTGTCTTCTTCTCGCTGGCCTTCAAGCGTATGTTTTTCCTTCT